>NC_073739.1:44572476-44772476 GCF_023634155.1 Falco peregrinus | reverse complement strand
TGCCACCGTAAGTGTCTCCTGGTTTCTCGGAGGTATAATGAATGCTTGAGACAATAACCTGAAACTTTTTTAAAGCAAGCGTTTCCTCGCGAAACTTGAGTTTCTAAAATTTTGGCTACTTACTTTCTTCCTTTGCCTTTGATCGCGCTCTTCACTTGACTGCCCTGGGTCAGGTGTAATACTATTCAATCTCGTTACTTAAGGAAGGGATTTGCATCAGTCCTTTTCTTCACCCCTTTAGCAGAGATTACAGGTAGAGATTTGAAAAGTTTTTTCTTACCCCCTGCCTCCAGTTCTCCACTTCTACCTGTGGCACCTGACCCGTCTGGAGGCAGCCAGCTCTGACGCTCACACCGCCCCCCGCGGCGGCACCGTGGGTCGGGCCCGCTGGCACCCGGCCGGGAGCGGACACCGCGGCAGGTCACCCACGGCACCGGCGTGCAAGGGTGGGCTGCGAAGAGGGGTGTGTGTGTTCCCTCCAGTAGTAAAGCTTTTTCGACCTATTTGTTTATTTAGCCAGTAAAAGCCGGACTAATCATTTTAACGCTGACACCTCCCATACCATCCTCCCTAACCGGGCTCTGGTAGGTGCCTACGTTGGGCAGGGTTTCTTCCAACTCTAGCGGCAGCGGAGAAGCTCAGGCTGCCGTGTTTCTCGCTCAAATGTACAGCCTGCCCGCTGTAACGCAGAGCGTTCGGAGGATAGATACGAATTGTTGCATTGTTCATTGATTGCTACTACTGAACCGGCCTAAGTCAACACTGGTGCTAAGTAGCTCGACTCGAAGCGTTTGGCTGGTTCTTTCCCTGTTCCCCTACGAGCCGCATCGCGGCCAGTAACAAAACTTGACCGTAACGATTTGGACAGAAAAGCGTAGGATTTTTTGTGTCTCCCTTGTTTTTGTGCTAGGCTCCGCACAGCTTTTTCAACTTAATGAAAGGGATGTTAGGAAATTACTCTGAAGGGCCGGCATTTCCCGGTTGCTGGTTCCCGGGTTTAGCTTGACGCCCATTTCATGCTTGGGACGACTCGCCCCTGGGACGAGGAAAGACCTCGCCCGTTCTCCACCGCCCGGTGGTGCGGTACCTTCGGAGGCCCTTGGCGCCTGCTGCTCGGAGCCGGGCTGTGCGGGAGCGAGGGGCCAAGGGGGAGGAAAGCGGCTGCGAAAGGGCTTGGGAGGGGGAGAGGGGGAGGAGGGAGCTTTCCTGCTCGGGCTGCCGTTCCGTGCCCTGTGTTTTGAAAGCGGATCTCGCTCTCACATGGCTCCACCTCGCCATGCTGAGGAGGTGTGAGCGAGAGGGGAGCCGGGGAGCCGCTCCTCGCTCCTTTTCCACGAGACGCCAAGTCCCCGAGCCGCTGTCATGTGATAGCAAGAGAGCAGGAGCTGCGGGGGTCTCCCGACTCGGGCATCATTACAAAACGGCGCCGGAGAGCGCAGCGCCGGCACAGCCCCGCCGGCCGGCGCCCCGCTCGCCTCCTGCCCCCGCGGGTTCCCGGCGCTCGCCTCCGCCGACCGCCGCCAACTTTTAAGGGGACGCCGGACTGAGCGGTGAGAGGGGCGCTTTTACCACCCCCCTACCCCCGCCTCTGCCGAGGTTCGGGGTGATTTCGTGCTCCCGAGCCCTCGGTGCGTGCGGAGCCCTAACTCCGGCAGAGCGTGCCAGGCGGCTGCGGGGAAGCCCGGGAGACTCGGCGGCCTCCGGGAGGAAAGCGGGGGCACCACCGGGGGCCGGGAGCTGCCTCTGTCTGCTCCGCGTCGCCCGCGGCCCCCCGGCCTGGGTGGGAGCTGCCTCTCCGGCAAGGGGCGGGGCGGCGAGGCGAGCGCAGCCCGGGGCGAGGCTGCCCGAGGGGCCGCGGGGAGGTCGCGGTCGCGCGTGGGCCGGGCGGCTGGCGCCCAGGATGTAGAGGCGGCGGCGGGTCAGGGCAGCGCCGACCGCGGCACCCCGGGCCCGCCGTGTGCGGGGCAGAGCGGCGCCCGGCGCGGCGGGATCGTGCGGCCGCGGGAGGGCTGCGGCGGGGCGGCGATGCCCAGGCCAGGGAAGAGCTCGTACAGCGACCAGAAGCCGCCCTACTCCTACATCTCCCTGACGGCCATGGCCATCCAGCACTCGGCCGAGAAGATGCTGCCCCTGAGCGACATCTACAAGTTCATCATGGAGAGGTTCCCCTACTACCGGGAGCACACTCAGCGCTGGCAGAACTCCCTCCGCCACAACCTCTCCTTCAACGACTGCTTCATCAAGATCCCGCGCCGCCCCGACCAGCCGGGCAAGGGCAGCTTCTGGGCGCTGCACCCCGACTGCGGGGACATGTTTGAAAACGGCAGCTTCCTCCGCCGCCGCAAGCGCTTCAAGGTCCTGCGCCCCGAGCACCACCTGCCCGGCGGCGGCGGGCCGGGCGGAGGGGCGGGCGGCGGCGGCCCCGGCAAGCCCCCGGCGCCAACCCCGCATATGGTGCACTACTTCCATCCGCACCCGCCGCCGCCGCCGCCGCCTCCCCCGGGCAAGGTGCCGGGGCTGGCGGGCTCCGAGGCAGCCGTGGCCGCCGCCGCGGCCGCCGCCGCGGTGGGGAGGCTGCCGCCGTTCTCGCCCTACGGGAGCAGCCAGCCCTCGGGCTTCAAGCATCCCTTCGCCATCGAGAACATCATCGGCAGAGATTACAAGGGTGTGCTGCAGGCCGGCGGGCTGCCGCTGGCCTCGGTGATGCACCACCTGGGTTACCCGGTGCCCAGCCAGCTCAGCAGCGTGGTGAGCTCCATGTGGCCGCACGTGGGGGTGATGGACTCCGTGGCCGGCGTGCCCGTTTCCCCCGACTACGGACCCTTCGGGGTGCCCGTGAAGGCGCTCTGCCACCCGCCGTCCCAGACCATGCCCGCCGTCCCGGTGCCCATCAAGCCGGCGCCGGCGATGCCCGCTGCCCCGGCCATCCCCGCTCTGACGGTCGCCGCCTCGCAGATCTGCCCCGCCGCTTCCCCGGCCGCCGCCTCGCTGCTGGAGCAGGCAGCGAGCAGCGCCCCCGAGGGCAAGGGCTCCCTCCACTCCGTCCTGGTGCACTCCTAAAGGGCAGGGGGGCGGGGGGCGGGGGGGGGGGGGGGGGGAAGACAGGCCCCCAGGCTCCCAGGGGAGAGGATGCGGGGTCCAGGTCATGCGTGCGGCGCTAAAACCCGATCGATCTCGTGACTATAATAACCCTGCTGGTGTCTGTGTTTATATTGTGTACAATCAGATTACTTGAGAGCCAGGTCGCAGGTAAGAGCTTTTATCGTCTTTAAATATCGCTCGTGGCGGAGCGGTGATGTGAAAAGTCGCAGCCGGGGCCAAAGGGGCTGGCTCGGAGGAAGGGGCCGGGAGGGAAGGTCTCCCAGCCACCTCAGCCTGCGGCACTGGGCGGCCGTGCAGCCCGGGCTCCCCGCCGAGCCCCGCTCCCAGGGCCGCCGGACCGGGGGTCCCGCGAAACTCGGGGACCGGTGGGGGAGGGGCTGCAGCCTGCCGGCGTCTGGGGGCAACAGAAGGGTAAACCCCCCACTGAACTCTGCTTTTCCCCCTCCCCCGAGGAACGGGAAGCCTCTGCCCCGCCGTAGATCTTGCTCCGAAAGAGGTGGGCAATTGGCTGCCTTAGACGCTGGCGAACTGCGGGGCCTCAGGACGTGTCATGCTCGCTATTTGAAGAGTAAGCTTTAAATAACTCGATTAATTCGTGGGAATTTGAATGACAACGGTACTGACGACGAAGGGCTCCTTTAACTATCGCTTGGCTCCTTCCCCCTCACACTTCTATGGTCCACCCCAGTTTTTCACATCGGAGGGCAATACCTAAAGCAGGGACTAAAGTGTGACCCAGCCTCTCAAGCTGAGTGGGTGTCCGAATTCCTTAGTTTCTCCCTAAAATGAAACCAGCCCGGCGATTCGCAGATTCTGCTTTTCACATCACCTTTCATCGCTCACAGATACCGCTGTTTTGTATGTGTTGTTTGGCGTTTTTTCCACGTGAGTGTGAATACTAAAACCTGCTGGGGGTGGAGAGTAGGGGGGATATGCCAACCGAAAAACGGTTAAAAAAATATTCGGAAAAAGCACTTTACTGAAAACAACCTTCCAACAGACGAGAGGTCTGTGTAAAGCAGAGGGATCACAAGTCAGAGTGCGACGCACTGGCTGATGAGTCCCGGCTGGTTTGTGAGGGATTGCTGCCGTACACTGTCTGCCCTGCTGTACACCGACATCATTAAAGCCCATCTATTCATTTGCTTCTGCTGGTGCTGCTGTTTAAAATACTCGACTTTCACACCGGTTAAGAAACGCGTGCTCGTAGTCTAAGTCCGCACTCCTCAACCCCCCACCCCCACCGCCCAAAGTACCCAAAAGTTTTACTGTCGGCAAAGCAAAGGGAGGAAAGAGAAAGAAAACTCTTACAGGTAAACCGCCTGCCGCAGGGCCACTTTGTCTCGCCGCTGCCCGCAGCTCAAGGGCAAAGCGTCGGCGGTCGGGTGTAAGGAGAGGGCACCGGCTCGGATCCCGGTCCCGCTGAAGGCAACGGGAGTTTTGCCACTGGTTTCAGCGGGTGCTGGATCTCAGCCACTGTCTGGGATGTACCCGCCTCATGCCGGCGCACCGGCCGTGCCCCGACACGCCAGGTCGCAGTCCCAGCCCCTGGAGAAGGGTACCCTGTGTCAGGATGGTCCCTCCCGCTGGACCTGCAGCCAGAAAAACTATTGCTAGGAAAAGCAAATCTTTTTGGCTTCGAGTGCCGGCTGTCCAAAGTTCTCCCCACGCACGGTTCTGGGGTCTGTTCGACCACTTGGAATACAACTGGAACTGTAGAATTTCCAGTTGTTCCTTCTGCTCTGGGGTGGGTGGGGTGTGTTACACCCTAATTTAAAAAATGATAACATTCCTAGCGCTGAAAAACTACTACTAATAATGTTATGCTAATGAGGCATGGCTTGGTATCACGGTTTGGAAATCGGGCTGGAAGGGGAATTGCCTCAAAAGTTTTGCAGCCAGATACACGGAGCAGTAATCAGATACCCGGAAGAAATGATTAAAAAAAAGAAAAAAAAAAAAGGTCGATGTTTCTGCTGCTAAAAACTAGTTGCTTGTAAAGAAAGCAGCCCCCCAAATAAATCGCGAATAGCAGTAGCTCTATATAGCTCGATGTAGCTGAATATATTCCACCGTCCCTGATGTGGCTGCTGCCTAGGGCTCCAAAGCGTCGTTGGGAAGCCCAGCTTCCCCCCTCACATCGATCTAAGAAGGGGCAAGAGGAATGGGGAGTGCGGAGCAGGAGGAGAGGTAATCCTCCTGGGAATTATTCAGAGGATTCTGGACAGCTTTAAGATTATGGATAACCTTCTAAATTCCACCGCGGGAAAACTTCATCCCGTGTCAGGAGGCCGTTCGGGGAGGCACGGCGCCCGGCGGAGCAGAGGCCCCGCCGCCATTCGCCGCGGGCAGGCAGCAGGCGGCCGGGCAGCGGGGCAGGTGTCGCGACAGAGCCCGGCTGCCGGGGCAGGGTGCCCGGACCTGCGGGGCAGGTGTCGCGACAGGCGAAGGTGTCTAGGTGCAGCCGAGGTGGGGCTGAGGGTCCGACCCTCACCCAGCGCCTGGGAGGATTCGCCGCGGGACGATGGCGCAGGCAGCGGTGCGCGGGGGTGAACAGGCGCTGCTCGCAGCAGGGTGTCCCCATCGGCGGCAGCTGAGGCGGGGGCGGGGTGGGTGTTAGGCCAGGGGTCACTCGCCCGGCGGATTTGGTGTCACTCCCGAGGCAGCTGCCTGCACTTTGTACGACCAAAAGACGGTGCTCTTTTCCGTAGCTCGTACAATGAAAATTATAGAGGGTTAGAACCTGGTGATTTCAGACCGTCAGGGGGAAAGGGAAAAATAACTAATTGAGAAGTATTTTCTTGTTCGTTTTGCGTTTTTCCCCTATGTTTCAGGACTCAGTCTCCAACCATAGCCTTTGCAATGTTACAAAAAATTTTTATCAACAACCAATAATCCCCCATATACAAATCAAACCAAACCAATCCTGATGCTCCTTAGAAAGAGATGATGGCATAAGATTTACAGAAATGAACTAGTACCCTTTCCTCCACACAGAAAAGCAGGTCTAAATGGGTGAAGGGTAAGACTGTCATTTGACAAATGAAATAGGACAAGTCTTGTGCTAACTATGAAATTTTGTTTGTCTGCTGCACCAGTACACCTCATGCAGAAACTGCTTGCCTTCAGATTAAAGCGCATACATGTTGAGCACAGACAAGGCAGCTGAGCCTTTACTGTACGGGCGCAGGCAAGATGGTTGTAAACAGAAGAAACAGATGCAAGCAGAACAAGCAACTTAATCTTCCTATCATTAGACTACCAGGGGTAGCGAAGTAAAAGTTAGCATTGGAAGGATGGCAGCCTAAGAAAAGGCATTGATCCCACCCCCCAGTATGCTTCTGATTTATTGTGGCTAGCTAATGCAGTGATTATTATTTCTGCCTATGGGAAGCTATTCTTAACCAAGGTATCGCTTTGTGTATTATGAGTCCATCCATACGACATGCAAGTCAAGAAAGAAAAACAAATGCAATAAGATGTCCAGAATTAATGTGTTTTATGGTCTGAAATGTGATGGCAGTGTTTTAGTGGATATATTCTGATCTCAGTGATACCTGCTGCAACATAACTACCAGTATTACAATTGAAACTTTGGGCTCCATTGATTCAATCCTGCAGTCTCTCCAGCCAGAAATTGATCTGGCATATCTGCTTTGAATTTTGCTGCTGCTTGTTGGATCAGATTTTCCCTTTTATTGTAAGAATTTATTTTAAATCATTATCCATTAAGCCTATATTAAGATACAGTCATCCCCATAAGCACTTGAAATCTCTAATACTTCCAAAAAAGTAAAGTTCCACCTCTGCTTCTGGAATTTTGCTGAACATATGGTGAGATAAACCGGCTTTAGTTAGATAAACCAGGTATAATTTTAGACATCTAGATGCTAAATACCAAAACTTACTGCCTGCAGGCCCCTCTCCTGGACATACTTCTGTATGTTACTCATTTGTTTAAAGAATCAGTGGTCCTCCCTCTTTGCCTGTGGTCACTGGCACTGCCCATGTAGGAAAGCCTAATGGCTGGAGCACTCTTCTCTGAACCTCTGAAGGAAATCTAAGTTCAAGATTTTTTCAGCTCAGAAAGATTCAAATTCATACCCGCGTACCAAAACATGTCAACTGTAACATGGCCCACGGAGAAGACTTAAGCTTTTAGGTGAAGTTATGCCATTACATAGCAACAACAAATACTAGCTTCATGAAGTGTCAGATAAGTCACAGGGCCTCGGTGCTCTTCTACAAAGGCAGAGCCCAACAGCCATTGAAGAAAACATAATGGATGAAGAGAGGGAAAGAAGGATAGGCATAAATGGTAAATTTTCACAGCAGAGTACCACATGGACTGGTGCTGTGTGCCCCAGAAGTTCATAATTGTGGTATGTAAAAGGGGAGTTATGGACAGGGAAGTGACAATTGTTGACAAGTATTAAGTCATTCAGACTAATGAAAAAGGATAGCTGATAAACTGGGACTTGTTGAAAGACATCCACACTGAGTTACAGGATAATAAAATGGAAAGTGAAATCCATTGTTGCTATATGTAAACTCATATGCATGGGGAACATAATCCTGATTTTGTATGAATAACAATATGTCCTGAACTTAGGATTCTCATGAAGTTATGGTAGATAGCTCTATGGAAATGTTGGCTTAATAGTCATTAGCTGTGGAAAAAAAAGCAAAATTACTAGGAAAGGAACAGAGAACAAGACAGAAAATATCATGTCCTTGATTAAATCCTAAGTAAACTGGAATGTACCAGGAAGTTCTGCGAGTTCCTCACACCTGAAAACAGATATATAAACCTGGCAGAGTACAGACAGAATCAGATGGGATAATCAAAGCTACATCTTCTGTACAAGTGACAATTCAATAGTCTAAGACCCTTCAGCATAGAAAGCAAGGATATACAGAGATGTATGACAGAAGCTTACAAAATCATGACAGACCTGGAGAAGGGAACTAAAGTGCACTTTCTCTTTCTTTCTCTTAATACCTGAACTGGGAGTCATCAAAAGTGTTCAAAGCAAAGAGAAAGACAGGATACTTCACACAACATATAATTAAATACTGCAATTAATTGTTGCAGGATGTTGCTAGTGTTACAATTTTACATGGGTTTGAAGAACAGGTAGAAAACCCATGTAAGACAAATCCACTGAGAGTCGTTTCTTGTTGCTCACTCTTGCTCAGATTTGCTGTGGTAATAATACATTTCTGAAAGTATCATTACATGCTTTTCCTGTCCTACTCTTTCTAGAACACCTGTTGGTTGCCTATGGTCAGAGACTGGACACTGGGCTAGATGAACGTTTGGGCTGACCTATGACTATTGTTCTTAATTAGAGAGGGGACCAGGGTCTGTGACTTCCATTCCTAGCCAAGTGTCCTAAATCAACGCAATTCTTTAAAGTTATTTCCGTGTATGATATATGAGAGTAGACATCATGGATGCATGCCGAGATGCAGATGCACACTCTAAAGCCTAAATGCGTATGTTTCAGATGAAAAATTAGATGGTCCAGAAATGTACAAGTTCCTCTTTCCAAGGAGAGTGCCCCACCAACTGGATTAATTTGCTTAATTTCTGGTAAAACCAATTTTAACAATTTGAAAGTTTTGGCATGAGGGATGGAGATCTCTTTTTATATTACACCAGCATAACTGATGGAGTAGACTGAGTATAGGTATGGATTTGAATCCCCTCTAAGATGGAGAAGCAACTCTGAATATCTGTGTCCTGGTACTACAATACCAGCCATGTCTATGCCATGCATGTCTGAAGCATTCACACTGCTCTAGGCATTGGCAGAGGTGTCAGTGTATTACTTCTGTCTGTATTTCCTTCTCTGGTTACAGGACCAATGAAAAGAAACTGCTTTTTAAAGAAGAAAATCATCAAATTCTGACACATAAAAAAAACAACTCTAATGCTGAGCTTCACAGAGCTTTAAAATATAACTTTTAATGCATGTGACATCCACAATATACCACAGAATCTTGTAATACTTCTTTATTCACATGGATGCTTAATCTACACTGGGAGAAGTACTCATTTTCAATGAGATACAAAAATCTGTTTTTAAGGCAAAAGACCTGGGAGAAAGGTGTAAGTCCATACTGCATGGACTGCTTTTACTATATATCACTCATTAAAATAATCATTGGACAACAGACATTACCAATTTGATCAACAATAGGGACCAAGGATGCCTCACTTTATAAGGCAGAGAGTCATCTTAAAGCAGTAATTTGAAAAAGTAAAACCAGCTTGATAGTCTTCAC
The DNA here is from genome assembly GCF_023634155.1 of Falco peregrinus. Classification (NCBI taxonomy): domain Eukaryota; kingdom Metazoa; phylum Chordata; class Aves; order Falconiformes; family Falconidae; genus Falco; species Falco peregrinus. The sequence goes on along the minus strand of NC_073739.1, from coordinate 44,763,083 downwards.
TGCCCATTACTGTCAAAACATAGGTTTTTTGCTGAACATTAAGTGTTACCCAGTCAATAAATTATTAGGCAAAGGGTTATTTTAACGGTAAGGGCTGCTAGTTTTTATTTAGTTTTTCTTCAATCTGACAAAAAAGGCTTTTAACTCTGCATACTACACAACAAACTCCCAGTGTGGATCTGTTCTTTCTTTCATGATGATCTGAATAATGTGAAGCTCAGTCAATGATTAATTCTGGATAAAAATGCAGAAAGAAAGGAGAAAACTGTATTTTCATGTACTGCTTGCACCACTAAACTGCTACTGGAAAAATAATCATTTGCTGGTAAAAGTGTAAGAGAACTTAGTAATGTGATTGTAGTAGCCATTTGTGTTTTATTAACCTATTGTTTTATGTGAAGTGTGTGATTTTGATTTATCCTCTCCTAAGGCTTGAAATTAGTTTCCTTAATCCCCGTGTGGTCTTTTAACTGTGGTTGGTATGAATTTGATCCATAACAGATTAGTACATATGCAAAGTATTGTGATACTTCATATGCTTAATAAACTGTATGGCTGTAACTGGTAAGTGCTTACATCTTGTTTAACTGATTGTTACTGACTGCTTATGAAAACATTTCCTGGTACATGTGAGCTTGGAAGAAAATGCAAAGTAATGTGGTACAGTGCTGGCTGATTATTACAATATGCCATTTTTAAAGCTGAATAGGACTGTCAGAATGAGACCTAAAAAAAGAAACAATTTATTGCTGCTCCTTCAAACATTTGCAACAGAGGTAAAGACAAAACCATGAAAGGATGAATATGATACATCTCCAAAATTAAGTTACACCAGTTACACCAGTGAAACAGATATCAGGTGAACTGAGATCCTTACTGGGCCTTTACATTAGATCTGCTTATGAGCTTTTTAAAAAAACTGCAAATGCCCCAATCTGCTCACCAATTCCAACAAACAGGTTGAAAACATGGGCTTACACTGGGAGTCAAAACGCATGTTGCTCCAGATTTTGCATTTTAATATATTCTCTGCTTTGAAAATGCATCTCTGTGTCATCAGCATATTTAACCTGCAGACAGAAATGATGGGAAAATACATGGGAAAACCTCAGCCTATTAAGCTGACTTTATTTTGAAGGACTAGGAATTGTGAAGGAAAGAGTATCAAATATAAGCATATGATGGGGTAGCTACAACTTGCATGTATCAGATGCAAGCTGTGACAGATTAACTTGATGCTTTTCTCTGGCAACTGAGTTTTAGTGAAAATAAAAGTAGTGCAATAGACTGAATATTGAACAGAGCTTCAGTAAGGAGTTTGGTGTCGTGATGCCTAGCAAATCATCAGTGTAAGGAGAGGAGGACTAGAACCTCAAACAACAGCTGACTGTACACTGAAATAATGTGAAATTAAGTAACATGACATGTAAATTTATGCATTTTATGTCTTGTAACAAAGGTATCTGAGGAGGCTTGCCAAATACAAGCAACTCAGAGGATTCCCTTTTCTAACAAATGAGTAGAAAACTCATTGAATATGCAGGAATATGAATGAAGGCCAAGAAAGAAATGGAAAGTTCTCATGGATTCCTGTTACCTTTAGCATACATATGGTACTCTTATTGTCACACCCATTTCTTCCTTCCTTGCATAGTACTTTCTAATTTAATACACTGAGTTTTATTGATTTCTGATTGTGTCTTCAGCTCCATGGTACCAAACTGAAAAGCGTCTACCCTACAATCCATGTTCTCCTAGTTTGAGAGTGGATTCCTCCCAAGTTTTCCTGGAGTACGAGATTTTGTAAACAATTCTCTATTAATTGTGAAGAAATACTAGCTAATCAGATGTTATGATGTTATACCCTTTTTTTCAGCTACTGACACTCTACAATTTTTTCAAGGTGAAGAATTTTTATAGGAAGTTAAGCCTACTATCAACTGATTTAGTTTTCCTAATCGTGCCTGAGAAGCATCACAAACACACATTTCTCCCAGCCAGGAATCAGAAAAATGCTGAACTCAACCACATTCCTTGCTGAAAATTATCACCTAGAATAGCTCCCTATTTTGATAGCCATGAAGAAGAGTGGGACCACATTAGCAGCAGTGATTTTTTGCCATTAGAGAGACATCTTGTGACTACCAGCAGTTTTCTGGAAGTCCCAGAAGTGGGGAGTGGGGATTTTTTTGAATTCATGGCAGGAGAAGGCAGGAAGGGATTGGTCACTACTGGCTGCTAAGGGCCTGTCTTTCTAGCATAAAATTTTGGTGTAGAGGGTAGCTGCAAGACCTCTACCAAGGTTTCACTCTCTTCTCCTGGGAGGGATTTGACTCTCTTGAACAACAGGAAAGATTTCACATACCCTTTCAACCTGAACTTTTTCTTTCATCCTGCTGTCAACAATCCTTGCCTTGGAATTTTCATGTGCCTTTTCTTTAATTCAAAACGTTAGAGCATCATTTACTGTCACATGATTCAGTCATGGAAAAATAAATTCTGGCACTTTTTCATCAATTAAGAAGGCAATACTAAAGTCAAAAACCCTGCACCAATGCAACCTGAAACTGATCAGTTTCATTGTACAGAAGGGAACATCCTACTTGCCTATGAGATAAATTTTCTTATTGATAAGTGTTACCAAAAATATTACAAGGTCAGTAAATGGAATTTGCTTTAAATAATTTTATTTCTCCTTCACTTATACTATCTTCCAACAATGCTGTCAACGTTGTTGAGAGAAAACCACCAGAATTAAAACATCAAAAATTGCACTGCAAATCTAATGCAAGAATGTTGGAAATTTATGGAGAAGGTTCCCAAGATTGCCAATGCTTGTGAAATGTAACACTTCATTCTCAAAATTTTTGAAGGTAATTTTGAAAGTTCTACATAATACTTACAGATGACATGTCAAAGGAATTAGAATTAAGCATGCATAATCTTATTAATGGAGAAAGATTCACAAGCTGTACAGACATAAATTTTGGGCTCTAAAATATGAAAGAGATGTTCAATGGCTTTTACAATCAGAATTAACCAGGGCACATTGAAGATGACTCACAAAATTAATCTTTGCTGCTGCTGCTGCTGCTGAAGATGTTTTTGCTTTTGCTTTTTTTTTTTTTTTCATTTAAAAATTCCTTATTAAATATTTAATGGGGATACTGGCATCCAGGTGATAATTCCCCTAGTAGCCACAAAAGGCTAAGAGAGAGGGTAGATTCACTTAGTTTCTATTAAAATCTTTCTGGTGGATTGGTGGATATAATGAAAGGAAAGGATTCAATTACTTTGACCCAATACAGCCAGGACATTCAGAGATTTCTCTGTGGGTTCCCAAACTTTTCAATAGTGTTGCTATGCTTATAGGAGCACTACTTTCTAGCCCACAGGGCCAAATGATGAAAACACTGCAGGATCTCAGTGACAGGCATCGTTGCAGCAAAGGAATAGGTAAAAAAAGACCCCACAAAAATTAAAGCCATAACATTTTCATTTCTTGGGAAACTGTAAGTCAGATGAGAAGTGAGGTACATTTTTTTTCAGTCTACGCACTCAGGAAATCAGGGGGTTCCGTCAAGATCAAGGTTTTTTTCATGCTAGACATTGTACAGAGATAGATGCAGAAGAAAAAAGGTCTTATTTTACAGGCACAGAACAGAAATAAAACTTAACTTTTCTTAGGTAGCTGGTAGCAGAGTCAGTCTGTATCTAAACCTCACAAATACTGGTTCAAGCCTCACTTGCAAGCTCCTCTCTTTCATGGGAAGAGCCTTTCATTTTGATAGTGCCCTTTTAATTAAATTCCCAGAAATGCATAGATGGAAACAACTGAAAGCTTATGAAATAGCACATTATGCTGATAAAACTCTGAGATAGTTGCTGGTACCTGTCCTACTTGGAAGAAAACAGTAAAATCCATTTGCATTCTCATGAAAATAAGTTTTGGGTCCCAGCACTGCCTCAGAGACAGTCTGAATTCAGACAAATTTCCTGTTTCCTTTGAGCCTTATTTGAGCCAAATATTTTTGTTTTCTTACTGAGCTAAGCTAGCTAATCAGGTTTCCTCATCCTTTTGAGCTTTGTGGTTTCTAATTAGCATTATCCCTGTTCCAAGGGCCATGGAGCTTTGGCTCCTTGGAAGAACTGCATCACTGTGTCCTGAGGTCCTGATGCTGGCAGATGGCAGCCTCCGGTTGCAAGTAGGGGTAGATGGACGTATGTCAGCTTTTTGTTGTTTTCCACCTAACCAATTAGGCAACTGCTTTCACTGTAGCATGGACACTACACAGTTCTTGGCTATGCAACTCTATTTATATTCTCTATTTTGCTTACCAAATGTTTCCTGCTCCTGTACCTGGCAGAGACAAAATACAGGAAGATGGGGGATGAAAGCTGCATAGAAGGAGTAAAGGGTGCTAACAGCTTGTTAAATATTCTAGCAGACCCTCATTCCAAGAATTTCCATGAATTGCATTGTCATCAAAATGCTTAAGGGCACCCTAATGACCACAAAGGATTCAGCTGGACCACCCAGAGCTGCAAATGCTGAAAGAAGCCTCAAGGGCCTCTTGTAGGATTAAAGTTGCTCCCCCTTTAACATCTTGAAAATATTCTGTGAGGGTCTTCTCACCATCATCAAGTAATGAAAACCTTTCTTTGTACTTATCCAATCACTTTAGCATCACTGTGCTGCCTGAAAGGTAGACCAGAAGAAAGTATCCACCTGTAAGACTGACTTGACATAAATGTTAATTCATATCAGTAAGACCATTGGAAAACACATTCTAATGGTTTACATAGCCTGGTGAAATTTAATTAATATGCTACCTGCCTATAGAATCAGCACTGATTTGAGTGTCTTGCACCATGAAGAAACATTCAAAAATATCCTGTCTGTCAGGGACTAACAAAGATGCTTTTGATGTCTCTTCCATTAATCTTGCATTAATAAATCTTTCCATTCAACAGAGTATCCAGTTCTAAACCTTTTACAAATGAAAAGGTCAGGATGCATTTCACAACTTAAGCTCAACAGGAGAAAGAAGAAATGACCTCACAAGTAATACATATAGCTAGGCAGGGAGTTTGGGAATTGGCAGTTAGAAATTATGTGTACCTGAATACAACTATAAAAGCATGAAATTACAGTACTTTATAGCCATCAAAATATGTAGCTACACAGATCATACATATAAAACCAGTATTCAATTTGCCATCATAATTCAATTGAGTGAAAGATATTCCTTCCAATACTTCTATGAAAACATAGCTATTTGTCTGGAAGCATGTACCTAAGGTAAACAAGAAGCGGTAATACTTATAAAGAGATACATTATTTTCAAGTTATTGTAAATACACCACTGAAATCTTCTCCTACCACTGGAATAGAATTGAATACAATAAAATTGCTGTGAATTGTCCAATTCTGGAATTGAGACTGTGGGGGATATCAGACATATGTATATTAATACCCTAGTTTTCATGTGGGTTGTTGCATCTGATTGTCCCTAGTTATGATCTGAAAGACTGCTATCTCTGTATCTCTGCATAGTCAATATGCATCATAGGCTGAAAATGCAGAGCAAAAAGAGGACCATATAGCAGGATCATAGACTGTACAAATGGCAAACATTCTTACTGGTATAGGAAGTTTATAAAATCTTACAGCATTTGGCATGCATTTTATGGACAGAAGCACTTGCTTTGGCCTCTTGAGAGACTGTCCAAGCCTAAGATAGTTTTTTCACCATTTTAAGAGCAAGAACATTTAAGTTTTTGAGATGCTGACATGAAAACAAAAATCTTCTTTATGAAGAAGTGAAGCACCTTCTACATCATTAAAAGGAGAAAATTTGCATTGGTCTCAGTCAATTTTTAGAGACTCAGAGCAGATCATTTCACCACATGGGAGAATATTTGAGTGTGAGAAGACTCCTTCACTGAGAGGAACAAGTTTCAAAGTATAAAAAGCCCATTGGTTTGTCTTATATTCTAAACCCTTTTGTCATCCATTGGCAGTGTATCAGATACATCAGAAATGGAACACAATGTGCACAGAGGCTAATAACATATGATCACAGCGTACACTTAGATGACATTGTGTTTTAGCATTTCCTGTTTCCTCCTCCTATATAATGATGTAAATTCCTATAAGTAGGTGAAACAGGTTAAACTCTCATTAAAAGCCAATCCAGCCACATGCATAATAGTATTCTTCAATTAAAAGAACAACTTAACAAATTAATAAGCAGGACAAAGCTTCCAAAGCCTAGGTACAATCTTTTAGCACATTTGGGTAGATTATGGCTTAATGTACAACTCTTTGGCTTCTCTGAGATATCCACAGTGCCTTGCCAAAACCTTCCCTCCCTGCACCTGGACCCTAGCTCATTGTGTTATAAGGAGGGTTATTTTGGCTTGAAGAGATAAGGACTTTCATGACTTCAAACATGGACACTTGATCAAGTTTTTATCTTCTCACATAATCCTGTCTTTGATGTCACCAGACTGAGGCCTCTCAGAATAGAAAGAAAAAGCTGTGAAAAGAGGCCCATTTAATTTATACATTTAAGTGCTGCTGTTCTAATTCGCCAGAGTAGCATTTTCATTGTTTTCTGCTTTGCATCCTAAAGGCAGGCTTACACGAGGCAATTATGAATGGCTCCTCTGAACAAATAATTGAAATTCACTAGTTGTGGGATATGGTTAAACAATGTCAGGATTGGAGGTGTGAGGTCAAATATATTCCCAGTGGCACCACTGAAGTTACAGGCTACCCTTTTCACTTGTCTCGAAGGATGAGTATTTGTAATACACTTGCTTTAACAGCAACTAATCAGGTAAGCTGCATGAGACAAATAGCAAACATGAACATGTTACTTTGCATTTGTCTTCAAAACTCTTTAAACCTTTAGAAGGTAGTATGGAAACTTTGCAGTGTGAAGACTCATGAGAATTAAATGGGTAAAGAGACACAATATTTGCAAAATTATCTTCTTGCAACAGCAGCAAGGAGACAGCTATAAAAACAGGGATTGACCCTATGCAAACACCTCTAGGTGGAAAAATTCCACCAGGCTAGCGGTGGAGCAACAGTACTGTAATGAATTATCTTCCCTTTAATGTAGCAATGGAAAAAGAAAAAAAAAAGTTGTTGAAACACCTAACTGAGGGCTTGTGAGACATGATTTCTGTGTAGTTTACCTTGCAAAGCCAGTAATTTATTCTTTCACAAAACAACTTACCCCAACTTATACACAAACAAATTATCCACATTATTTTCTCGTCATTTTGCAATGTAAGGATTTTGTGCCAGAGTCCAGCCAAACATTAGACTCCACATTAACAGCAAAATTCTGTGTTTGTGTGTGCGCATGGAGAATGGAGGTGTGCTGCAGAAACACAAACCATGACATAAAACAGCCTGTCGAGGTGAAAGTAAATAGGTCTTTTTGTTTCATAATGAAAGGGATTCACTAAAAGAAAACAGGAGTATCCAAAAGTAATACATACCTTAGCAATTCAGGGATCTTTATGCTCAGTGATCATTGCCATCAATCAACAACAGAGCTCTTCCACTTTCATCAAAACACAATATACAGGATAAACCTTCCATTTTGTCTGTTGTCTTACCACTGCACGAAATATACTTGGTCTGATGCAAAGTACTGCTAATTTAAGCCATTCAAAATTCCTGAACTCTGCCTTCTACACACCCCACAAATCTTTTTCTTTGCCTTTTGAAAGTATGAACTGCCAAAGTTCAAAGTTCCTCTTCATAACCACAAATCTAAAACTTGTTTCTCTTTAAAATGCAACCTGATACACATCATATTTATAATCTCATAAACCTGAGAGACTTCAAAAAAGTACCCATTATTGGAATTGTTATAATCCTGCTCTTACTACCACTTCTCACCATTCCAGTATCAAAAGTGTTTTTATCATGTGTTTAAATACTATGCAGACTAAGGCTCCACACTGACAGTTAATGAGTTTGAAGCAGAAAACCTCATTTTTTCATACAATTTTTTTCTCTCCAGTGCTTGGCATCTATTTTTTATGACCAGCACAAATAAATGTTATCCATAGGCTCTTTCAATTACACATTATTTCCCCTTTTACAGTCCTTTTTATGACTATTAAAGTTTATTTCAAGAGACAAATTCTCTGTTTCTTTTTCTGCTTTCTAGTGTGAGGTTAACATGAGTTATACCCTAATTTATGTTTATTAGTGGGTTATGGTTCTGACTGCATCCCCATGAGAAACATTACTGCCTTCCACAACTACCTTCCCAATGATCATAAAACAAATATTGCACAATGAAGAAAGCTTAAAAAAACCCCAGAAAACTGTCTAAAATTGAGAAATGGTTGCCTAAATGCAACCTAGATTCTGTGCTGTGTCACTAACTGCAGTCTTTTTACCGCTGTGTCCTTTAGATGTAGAAAAGTTTAGACTGGAGCACTGGCCCATCTGTGCCAGTCTATACCACTGATTCCATGTCTTTTGGAACAGAAGTTTAAAAAAAAATGCAGTAGTCAGAATAAATAAAGCTCTAGGCAAGGAAACGTCATAGCTCTGTTATTGTTCCTACTGACATCAAAAGCAGAAGTCCCACTGACTTCACCATGAGTTGGATCAGTCTCCTGTTTTGGTGAAAAACTTTAGATTTGCCAGTTGTACATGCAGAATTGCTGCTATGTTCTGCATTTCTGGCACAGTCTCAATTGCCTAGGGATCAAGCATATTAAAGTAGATTATTCACTCAGAATAAGGAGTAGAGCTACCCCTTCTTAATAAGTATAGGAAAAGATTAGCATCAGAATTATACTAGTTCATTACACTATCCAACGCCCTGTGAAAATAATATGAATAACATATATAGATATACAGTTTATTTAATTGTAATTTATAATATATGTTATTTCACGAAGGAACTTGATCAAACAACAAAACAAAAAATTCTGTCACACTACAATACCACTACCGCTAGTGGCTAGGGACCACATCAGAGTGACCCAAAGGCTGGTCTCTGTCACACACGGGGTAGCAGCCCAGGAAAAGGGAATGGGGATGGCAGAAGGCTGCTCAGTTCTTGATTTTTTTCCTCTGAGCAGAGCAGCCTAACTGGGAATCACTAGTGCCTCCATAGGACTGCCTCCTTTCCCACTTAATGGGTAAATCTGTCACTTTTTTTCTTGGCCTCAGCAAGGTCTTCTGTTTCTGTTACATGCCCTGGCTGCTAGGAGATGTTGCTATCAATATGACGGAGTTTGGGAATCTTGCCTAGTGAGGAAAGGGGTTTGGGCTTCAGTCTCTGTGCACATAATAAAAAAGGAGCAGTCCTTAAAGATGGCAAGAGCTAGGACTGAGCACTTTGCCATGTGCTTGCATCTGGCTGGTCTAATTCCTAGCCAACAGAATTACAGCCACCCAGGGAATCTCTTACTGCTCTACGTGGCATGGGATAGCTAATTAACAGCATGCTCCAGGAAGACAGTAGATTTCACTCGCCTTACACAGGAACTGAACCAGGTCTCATGCACAGAGTTGCTGGAAACCAGGACACACATCATCTCCAGCCACAGAATAAAGTAATGGAGTTTTAACATTCAGTCATCCATGGCTATGTCAGGCATCTCGTTGAAGGGACTTTAAAGTATCCCATTCTGAAGCAAGTATTTTCTGTGGGGATGCTGGACACCTAAATCCAAGACTCTGGGTTCTGCTACCTGGCCCAGGCATGCACATTCTTTTATGAAACTATTCCTACTTATGTGTATTTAAATAATACTGAAATACTTATACCTTGTTACACTGAACTCCCTGGTCCTTTTCTTTCAGTGTACACAGAAATCAATAAAGAGATGCTAAAATCACAGCAATGCAGAGAAAATCATAATGCCAGTGAATACTGAGCAAACAGGGATCCTATCTGAGTGAGGGCTGAAAAGTTAGGCTGCAGTTATCCAGTCATATTTATCATTCTCAGTTCGTACTATTTATTTATGAGATGAAAAATCACCTACATCCAGTATCAGTATACCAGTGAAGCATACAGGAATCGTCACTTCCCATAGTTCTGCCAATACAATAAATCTTGCCTCTGCAGCTGTAGCTGTGGAGCCTCCCTTTAGATTCAGTTATCTCTGTTCTTCTATCCCACAGAAAAGGACTTCCAAATGAAAACACTGTAAACATAAGCAGGTCAGTACTAGGTCGCTGAGGGTAATCTAGACTTTTCAGGGTGTTGATTCATGACCTTTTAAAGCTGTTTATTCCAGGATGAAATACAGTACAAATGGTCGTCAATGAAAGGGAATGCAGAGCTTTACTTAGGTGCTGGCTCATGCTTACCTTGCCCAAATATAAGTGGTTACGGTAAATGTCAGCAAGGGAAAATCTGATCCCAGAAGATTATTTCTTCCTGTCTTGTAATATATGTGTATATTTTTTGAACTGTCCATGACTAACATTAGAGAAGGACTTCTTTTATACAAGCTATTTTAAACCCGAGATCTTACATGAATAAGCAAACAGAAAAAAGGTGTGTGCCCTAATTATTTTTGTTTACCTTTTGAAAATACTTCTTAGCACAATGTTTTTCATATTTCCATGAAAGCAGAGTGGTGATGGTGTGATTAGATAGTTAAGTTACTTTGTCATTAAAATTATTCCAGCAATAGGATGAATAATGCCAACTGGATACCTGAGACAGCCTTGATCTCAAGAGCCTGTTATCCACAGACAGAGATCGGAAGAGGAATAATAATAGACAAATTGCATACCATTTATATAAATAAAACAGTATTTATACAATTATAAACCTAAAATTTATTAAAAATTGCTATAAATCGAATAGCCAAAGTGCGTTTTAGAGGTAATGTGAATGCAGATAAGGTAGAGTTATGGGTTGTGACAAGGAGCTTGAATCATGCATACAGGGAGGTAGACACTTTTATGACTAGGAAAAATTCTTATATCAAAATGTTATCAAGAGTGGAAGCAAATGGGAATAATATAGGAAAAGAGTAAGCAAAGGGAGGTTTGAGATTTGATATACGGCAGAGCCCAGAGGGCTGTGACCAGCGGCGCAGCCCAGCTGGGGGCCCGCAGCCAGCGCTGTGCCCCGGGGCTCAGCACCGGGTCCCGTCCTGCTCAGCCCACCCCCCAGCGCCCTGGGTGAAGGGGCAGAGCGTGCCCGCAGCGAGTTTGCTGGTGGTACAGCGCTGGGAGGGCGGCTGATACCCCGGGGGCTGCGCTGCCGTTCGGCGGGGCCCGGGCAGGCTGGGCAGTGGGGCAGGGGGGGCGTCATGAAGCTCAGCAAAGGCAGGGGTAGGGTCCTGCGCCGGGGGGGAGCGACCCCACGCACCAGCACGGGCTGGGGCTGACCTGCTGGCAGGCAGCTCTGCGGGGAAGGGCCTGGGAGGCCTGGAGGACACCGAGCGGCCCGTGGGCCAGCAGTGTGCCCTGGTGGGCAAGAAGGCCGCTGCCAGCGTGGGCTGCATCAGGAGGAGCGTGGCCAGCGGGTGCGGGGGGTGTCCTGCCCCTCTGCTCTGCCCTGCTGAGGCCGCACCTGGAGTGCTGTGCCCAGCGCTGGGCTCCCCAGTTCAGGAGAGACAGGGAGCGACTGGAGAGGGGCCAGCGGGGGGCTGCCAAGGGGGTGAGGGGGCTGGAGCATCTCCCTCATGAGGGAAGGCCGAGAGAGCTGGGCCGGTGCAGCCTGGAGAAGGCTGAGAAGGGATCTTGTCAAGGCATACAAATATCTTGAGGGTGAGTGCCAGGAGGATGGGGCCAGGCTCTTTTCACTGATGCCCAGTGAAAGGACAAGGGGCAACAGGCACAAACTGCAACACAAAGAGTTCCGTCTGAATATGAGAAGAACTTGTTTACCCTTGAGGTCAACAAGAGCCCTGGGACAGGCTGCCCAGAGAGGCTGTGCAGTCTCCTTCTCTGGAGACATTCAAAACTTGCCTGGACATGGCTCTCTGCAACCCGCTCCAGGTGAACCTGCTTCAGCAGGGGGTTGGACAGGATGATGTCCAGAGGCACTTTCCACCATTCTGTGATTCTGTGAGTGGAAAGTAAGCACAGAGAAATTTAAGATGAAATTTTAAACTTTAAGCAGAGGTTAGCAACAATGTTGTGCAGAAACCAAAGAAAGGTAAAGTAGGAGGATGATCTTCTGATAATCAATATGAATGAGAAGAAAGAGAGACAGCTGTAGAAAGAGCGTACGTCGGAAATACCGAGGGAGAGTGACAAGACTTAGATATGACCCAGAAATTAGTTACAAAGTCACCAATACAGCAAAGAAATTGTTGCTCAACCCATGCTGTCCCCACGGGATTCACTGCTGTGACAGTCACAGGAGTACAGTCAAGCCTCCAGCAGACTTAATTAGTATCCAGTTTAAGTAAGACAACATCATAAATGTGATAGAGGGTGGTTTTCAAAAGGGCAGACTCATGAAGTCAGTAGTGGAGACTGCTGAAAGACATAACTTTTAAGTACCTCACATGCTCTTAAACATATGACCCCAAATACCTATGGGAAATCATAACTAAAATGAGATCTTTCAAATCTTTCAGTCACACAGGCTATTTATTTTGATTTCACACACTTACACATTGATGAGGTACACTTGTGTCTGGTTATACTAGGGATCTGGAGTGAAATGAGGTGGTCTGCAAATGGTCAGGAAAATTGCAATTCTTCACTTTTATGGAAAAAAAATCACAAGAAAGAATGAATGATCTGCAGAATTTCACAGGATTTTGGGCTTCCCCCCTTACCTGACTCACACAGTTGGTTCAAGTTGAACTGAACTCACAATATTTTGGTGTTGAAGAACGCATCACAGAAACCATGAAGAACAGCATAAACAGTTGTGACTGAAGAAGAGTCTCCTGACGTAGGTAAATTTAGGAAAAGTATTTTTCATTAGATAAGTCAAGTCCCTTATCTTAAATACCAGCATCAAAAGGTCATTCTGGTTAAAGAGAATGATGAGATAGTATCCATTCGTTATTTTCATTTTGGTAACAATTTAAGAGTGATTCGACGTTACAGAAAAATGAAGTTGCCGATTTCACTTCCCCTTAGAGTTATAGCCTGGCTCTTTCAACAGGTTTATTAGACTGTATTTTTATATTTCTATTACTGTTGGCTTACACTAATACATGAGATAATTAGATGGAAATTTTTTATTTCAGTGTTTCCAAATGATCCCATATGTTCTCAGATGGCTCAAATTTCAACAGAATTTTCCCCAAGTATCTCAGATCTGAGGAACTCTTAGTGAATGGCTATCAATGATGAAGTTGGCTTAGTGGTTTTGTCCAGTGTCATCTGAGAGGCTCCAGAAAAAAGAACAGGATGAAATTCAATCCTCTACCCTGGAAATTGCCTTTCCTCACTTAGCAACCACCTCTTCTCACCCTGAAGATCTGCCTAACTCCTGCCTAACTTCTGCAGCTACTGAGGATGAGGTTTAACAAGCTCAAGATGTTACAGTACAACCCTGATTAATTTATGGGACATGCTACTAGTGCAGTGGATGAAAATAAATACATTTTAAAAAGTATGCTATCATGTGGCAACATGGCCATTTTTTCAGTAACTTTAATCAAGAATCACCTCTACTTCAACATAGACATAAGCCATCATATTTTGCCCTGGTCGCTTTCTTAGAAATGGCAAAATAATTTCCTTTGAAAATCTGAAAGACAAAACGAAGTTTTGCGTGAGCGCTGAAAATGCTATAGCAGGGGTTCTACAGATTTGTACCCTGTATTCCCTAAAGACCAGCACTTCCCTATCTTCACTTAGTTTTGCATTCAGCCACCGACCTTCATGAATGTCGAAGAAATTTCATACTTTTGAGACCTACTATTCTCTGGAAAGGTGGAGGCTTCGCTGAAATTAGCTAAGGTACTAAAAAAAGGGTGGAGGAATTACAGATGGAGAGGCTGACTACATAAATATTTTAGTTATTTTGTTGAGAAAATAAGAGAATAAAACCATAGTATTAATGCAACCTGTACAACGCAGCCAAAGACAGTCTACAGACTACTTAGGACTGAACTATTAGTGTTGACAAGACTTAACTGATTCAGTATAGGGTCAAATACTGGGAATTATGGGCCATTGAGGACTGGCAGGCCCTCTGAAACACAGACTAATAAAACATACTCCCCATATACCAATTCATGGACATACACACAGGAAGAAACATACAACCAACCAACTAAACCTTGATTACAGCAGAAGTTCAGTTTACACTGATGTTTATGAGAGCTTTGGCTAAATAAAATTTGGGTTAAATTATACAGTCTAGTGAGTCTTACAGTAAATCTTAGAGACTATGACAGTCATTCTCCTTATTCAAATTGCTATACAATAGTGGTAATTACATTTGAAAAAGGGTAATAAAGCTGTTGACATATTTCATCTTGAACATAGGACCCTACTCCTAAGAACAAAAGGTTTTATAACATCCCATGATTAAAAGTGTTTTTTTAAAAAATATTGTAAGATTGATTTTAGCTCTTGTAAAAACTGATAAATATGAATGTGAAGATGAATAAAATATAAGGTCATCAGCAACTAACCCTATTTTAAGAACTTTGATCATGTAATAGGGTTTGCATTTGTTTCTCAGATATGAATGGAGATGGAATTCAAGATAAGATATTAATCATAATTAAATTGACTATGACAGGTCTATGCTGACAAATTCTTAACAACCACAAAGAATGCTTAGCCATAATGAACTGCTTCATTCATTAATTTCCTCATTAAGAAGGCCTCCACTTAATAAGTTCAGCAAAAAGTTGATATAATATTGTATTTGTATTCTCTTTTTTATCGATTTCCACTTTGGTGGTATATTATTTGGAAAATGAAATAAATCATTTAAAACATATAATTGCTTGTATATATTCATATAGTAATTCCCTAAGCGATTTTGTGTTTATAAGTTGGCAGTGTGCATATTAATTTGTCATACCTACCAATCTCATGTTCATTTATTTGCTACTAGCCATTGAGAAGCAGATTAAAAAGGACATGCTGCCCCTTCTTTGAAAGTTTTATTAAGGCCAAGAAGGCCAATCAGTATATTCCGATTGAATCCTGCTGGTTGCCAGGACTTGAAAATTACCAATTACAGTTCTAAGTGACTTAATATGTTTGTATGCATGATTATTTATGACTACATGTTAAGTGCCGCATAAAGTAACACATTCTCATTTCAATATTTAAATGTATTAATTGTTCAGTATGTACAGGTTCATATGAACTTGTTGAATACCATTGATATACGGAAATGTGTGTCATAGTGATA
The DNA here is from genome assembly GCF_023634155.1 of Falco peregrinus. Taxonomy (NCBI): domain Eukaryota; kingdom Metazoa; phylum Chordata; class Aves; order Falconiformes; family Falconidae; genus Falco; species Falco peregrinus. The sequence goes on along the minus strand of NC_073739.1, from coordinate 44,747,727 downwards.
AAACCTGGTGATGGCTTTGTGCAGAACAAACAAAAAACTAACTGTAAATACTTCTTGCTCCATAGTCTTCTCTTCCTTTCTTCTCACCACCAAACCAGACCTTCACAAACACCTCTATCACCACTGTGCAGAGAGGTTAGTGGCTAAGTTTCCATTTTTCCAAAAAAATAGTACCATATATAAACACACTGCACCTAAGCAAGAAAAAAAGCATATTGTTCCTGCCTATCCCAGAAACACGCAGTATCACAGAATTGTTGGGCCAGGAAAGGACTTCTTGATATCATCTTGTGCAACCCTCTGCTCAAGTAGGTTCACCTAAAGCAGGTTGCACAGGACAACGTTCAGCTGGGTTTTGAGTATCTTCACAGAAGAAAACTCCACAAACTCTCAGGGCAACCTCTGCCAGTGTTTCACCACCACCCCAGCATAAAAATGTTTTCTTGTGTTCAGATGAAATGTCATGTTTTTTAATTTGTGCCCATTGCCTCTTGTCCTGTCAGTGAGAACAGTCTGGCTCCCTCTTCTTCATTCCTTCCTCAACAGGTATTTACACGCATGGATAAGATCTCTCTGAGCTTTCTCCTCTCCAGGCTAGACAGTCCTAGATTTCTCAGCATCTTCTCATATGGAAGATGCTCCAGTCCCTCTATCACCTTTGTGGCCCTACACTGGACTTGCTCCGGTATGTCCATATCTTTCCTTTACTGGGGAGCCCAGCACTGCACCCAGCACTCCAGATGTATCTCACCAGTGCTGAGTAGAGAGGAAGGGTCACCTCACCCAATCTGTTGGCAGCACGCTGCCTATTGCAGCTCTGGAGGCTGTTGGCTCATGTTCAGCTGAGAGTCCACTAGGACCCTCAGGTCCTTTTTGGCAAAGATGCTTTCCAGCTGAGCAGCTCCCAGCATGCACTGATCCATGGGGTTGTTCCTCCCAAAGGGCAAATTTTTGCTTTACCCCTTTTCGCACTTCCTGAGATTGTTCCCATCCTGTTTCTCCACCATGTCAAGGTCCCTCTGGTGTATCTGCTATTCCTCCCAGTTTTGTGTCTGCAAACTTGCTGAGGGTATGCTCTGCCTCAGTGTCCAGGTCATTGGTGACATGCCAAACAGTACTCGCTGCAGTATGGTCTACTGAGGTAAACAGGCCTGGCTGTTCGCTCAGTTTTCAATCCATCTTATGAGGATGCTACAAGAAAGAGAGTCACATGCCTTACTGAAGGTGAGGTAACCAACATTCATTGCTCTCCCCCTGTCCACCAAGGTGTTTACCTCATTGTAGAAGGCTCTCAGGTTTCACTGGAAGTGATAAGGTATCCAAAAGATTTAGTAACCCTCTGCTGCTTTTTGCACTAGCAGCAGCAAAATACCTGATAGCAGGAAAACAGTGGTATTGTGATCCTTGCATGTCCTTTGTTTACAGTTCCTGTGTCTGGGCCTAGGGAAGAAGAACCCAAGATTAAACTTTAAAACTGCGTAATTTAAATGATGCTGTTAAAAGGTAAGATGTCCTACAACAAATCTCCGTAAATCTAAAATCCTAGAGCTAACCCTGTATATTCATAGGAATGTGATTGTAGCATAAGCGAAGAAAATTTATCTCCTGGACCCACTCAAGACCTTCAAGACCAGCTCTCTTGCTGATGAACCATTAACTAGTAAAAAGCCTAACTCACTGCTGGGAAAGAAGCTTTTCTGGGAAATGAAGGGGAAGGTGGTGTACACCCAGGAGCTGTCCGAGAGTGGAAAATGCTACAAAGCAGTGGATATTAAGTAGTTTATGGAGTTAAAAGAAAAATATAGGGAACTGATGTCTGAATATGAAATGCCTTTCTGAGTATTACTTACACTGTGAAGAGTGAAGTAAAGGACCCTCTGCCCCAGCACAGCCTCTGAGGAATGGACCTTAAGGCAGGCAGTGCCACTAATACCTTACAACATTCAAGCACAGGAACACCTGTTAATTCTGTATGAAAGTCCTTATGAGCTGTATTAAGCAACTCTTTACAACTTCCTGTATTTCTTTATCAGAATAGTAGGTGTAGACATGAAACAAATAACAATAACTGTTTATAAAGTAATGTTTTTCTATTAAAAGTGGAGCAAGCCTCAAAAAAACACCTTTGCAGAAGTTAGTGGATTTGTTGCCCTGAAAATAAATGGCCAGTCTTAATTGCTTGTACAAGAACAGATTTGACTGAGATTCCCACTCAAAATCTGTTTAAATTACTTTTCCATACCTGAAAGAAGAGTTTTGCAAACTCATTCTACACCTTCAACACACAACAACTCACAGCTGCTCCAGATAAACAAGAACATTGTCCTGCAGTTATAAATAAAAACACACTGATTATAAATGTTTCAGGTATTTTCTCTACATTGGGGGCAACTGCCAAAAAGATGTTAGGATAATAAATCTACTGAATAAACATATTCTCTTGGTACTCAGCAGGGACCCGCTTGGGATCATTTATCTCCAGTTCATTATCTTGTCTGCATTATTCAGCAGCCTGGTTCACGCTCAATGGGGTTCAAACAACTTTTAACAGCCAAAGTCTTCTTCAGTTTTGACTTACTCTCTCACTTTGTAATAAAATATTGAAAGTTGCTCAAATTGCTATGGTGAATTAATGTCATTAACGCAATAGCTCAGTGTTCCTTATTTATATGATACTGTGAATGTTCAACTTGGAGTTAGCCAATATACAAGACAAGCTTCCATTTAAGCATCATTACATTCACTTTCATAGGTGAATAACAGTTGTTAATTCAGAAGGTGTGTGATGCATCCTTGAGATATATATATTTGTGAAATTATTATTCTTGTCTTAAAATAATAAAATAGATAATATTTTTTACGAAGATATATTTTATGTAGAAAGATGAAAAAAATATCATGTTAAAATAAAACTCTGAACAAGTAAAATTTTATTTGCATATTCTTCTAATATATTGAGATGTAAGAGTACTTACAAATCCACAGAATTATGTGTCAGATCATGTATTCCTGAAACACGGTAAGGACACATTTCAGTCTAAGGGTGTCAAAGCATCTGTAATACCGTGTATTGGGTTTGTGTGGCAAGGTTTTGGTAGGGATGGGGGGTTGCAAGGGTGCCTTCTGTCAGAAGATGCCAGAAGCTTCCCCCATGTCCAACAGAGCCAGTGACAGCTGGCTCCAAGAGGGACCCACTGCTGGTCAAGACTGAGCCCATCAGTGACAGTGGTATCAGAGTTGTGAGAACATATTTAAGAAGGGGGGCAAAACCTGCACAACAGCAGCAAAAAGAGAGGAGTGAGACCATGTGAGAGCAACAACTGTGCAGACACTGAGGTCAGTGCAGACGGAGGGGCAGGAGGGGCTCCAGGTGCCAGAGCAGATCCCCCTGCAGCCCGTGGTGCAGCCCACGGTGAGGCAGGCTGTGCCCCTGCAGCACGTGGAGGTCCACGGTGGAGCAGATCCCCACCTGCAGCCCATGCAGGTCCCCACGCCAGAGCAGGTGGGTGCCCAAAGGAGGCTGTGACCCTGGGGACGGCCCAGGCTGGAGCAGCTCCTGGCAGGGCCTGTGGCCCCATGTGGAGAGGAGCCCGCGCTGGAGCAGGTTTGCTGGCCGGGCTTGTGACCCCACGGGGGACCCACGCTGGAGCAGGCTGGGCCTGAAGGACAGCACCCGTGGAAATGACATATGCTGGAGCATTGCATGAAGAACCGCAGCCCATAGGAAGGACCCATTTGTATTGGGTCTGGCTGAGAAGGAGTTAATATTCCCCCCAGCAGCCCTCACAGTGCTGTGCTTTGTGTCGGTATCTTGAAAGGTGTTTTAGCACACCAGTGCTATGGCTACAGCTGTCCAGTGCTTGCATCAGGGCTGTCTCTCCAATGTTGTCACCCTCTACCCAGTAGCCTGGGGTGGGCAAGGTCTTGGGAGGGGACAGCCAGGACAGCTGACCCAAAGCGACCAGAGGGATATTCCATACCATATGATGTCTGCTCAGCAATAAAAGCTAAGAGAAAGGAGGAGGAGAGAGGGAGCATTTATTATTATGAAGTTTGTTTTCTGCAGCAACCGCTATGTCTACTGAAGCTCAACTTCCCAGGAAGGGTCTGGACATCACCTGCTGATGGGAAGTAGAGAGTAAATATTTTGTTTTCTTTTGCTTCTGTGTGCAGCTTTTGCTTTTTGCTTTATTGCTTTATATTGCTTTATATTGATCCACAAGTTTTCTTCTGTCTTATTTTCTCCCCTCCCTGTTCTGCTGAGGGGAGGAGTGAGAGCGGCTTGGTGGGCACCTGGTGTTCAGCCAAGGTCGACCCACCACACCCATGTTGGAGAAATTAATGGAGGACTATGTCCCGTGGCAGGAACTCCACACTGGAGCAGGGGAAGAGAGTGAGGAGGAAGGAGCAGCAGAGACAACATGTGATGAACTGATGGCAATCCCCATTCCCTGTCCCCCTCTGCTGCTGGGCAAGGAGGAGATAAAGAAGTTGGGAGCGAAGTTGAGCCTGGGAAGAAGGAATGGTTGGGGGAAGGTCTTTTCAAGATTTGGTTTATTTCTCATTACCCTATTCTGACGTTTGGTTGGCAATAAATTGAATCAAAGTCCCCAAGCTGAGTCTGTTCTGCTCATGGCTGTAATTGGTGAGTGATCTCCCTGTACTTACCTCCACCCATGACCCTTTCATCGTATTTTTCTTCCACTTCTTCCAGCTGAGAAGGGGAAGTGAGAGAGTGGGCACATGGTGGCTAGCCCTGGTCAAGGCTTCTTGAACAATTGTAGGCTCATATTGTCAATTTCAGCATTAATTTACATAATGGATATGCTTGCTAAATGAACTCTTGCCATGGGAAGGAGGTAGGGTATTGTCATTATGTTCAGGCTAGAAGATACAGTATGTGTTTTGAATTTATGAAAAAAAGGTTTTCTAGGGAAAAACGGATTTAATGAAAACTGATTTTCAAATAAATCAATTTAGAAGGCATTTCTCAACATGCAATTCCAGGATTTTCAGAGGTTTTTTTGGCTGGAGATGCAACACAATACATTCTTCAGCTAGAATGAAGACAGAGAAAACTCATACTAAAATAATTTTGAAGTAAATACACAACATTCCATGCATTTAGCAGTGCAAAGTTATGGGATGGGGTGTGTGTGTGTGTGTGTGTGAGTGTCCTGGTTTCAGCTGAGATAGACTTAATTTTCTTCTTAGTAGCTGGTGCAGTGCTGTGTTTTAGATTTGGTGTGAGAACAACGTTGATGGCACACTGACATTTTTAGTTGTTGCTGGGTGATGTTTACACTAAGTCAGGGATTTTTCTGTTTCTTGGGCCCTGCCAGCCAGAGGGCTGGAGTGGCACAGGAAATTGGGAGGGGACACAGCCAGGACAAGTGACCCAAAGTAGCCAGAGAGGTATTCCATACCATGTGATGTCATGCGATGGAGCCCGGCTTCCCTGGGGATGGCTGAACACCTGCCTGCCCATGGGAAGTGGTGAATGAATTCCTTGCTTTGCTTTGCTTGTTGCACAGCTTTTGCTTTTCCTATTAAATTGTTCTTATCTCAACCCTTGAGTTTTACATTCTTTTCCAATCCTTCTCCCCCTCCCTCTGGGTAAGGGGGAGCGAGCAAGTGGCTGCGTGGGGCTTGGTTGCTGGCTGGGGTTAAAACACGACAGTGAGAAAAGTACAAATTGAAGTTTCTTTTTAATCTGTGTATTTGTCACAGATCTTAAGACAGGCAAGATTTGTGTCAGACAATTATCATATCCAGGTGTTCTATCTATTGCCAGAATAAGCTGTAATTTGACTCCTGGTGAAATGATTTCGTAGGTAACTAAAAGCAGTAGAGACTACATAAACCCTGGAAGCCAAATAGCCGTATTTAAATATATGTCACACAGAAGACCGTATACCGATGCAAAATAAACATCCTTCTTCTCTTCTCTCAGATTAAATTATACAGTAACACAGGAAGCTGAAACTCTGGAGAACTGAAGGGGTAATAAATACCTTTATATATCCATGTTGAATTTAGTACAGGCTTACCATTGCATACTAACTTGTAAAGTTTCACTGCTGGGGAAGAATACATTCTGCAGTCTAAAGGCCATGCCAGTGAATGTATTTCAGCACAAATTGGTGCAAAGTTGGTTAGCTGGAGGTTGTAATTGAGTACAAACAAAACAAAAGTTCTTTTGTAAGCAAAGTGATTGCAGAAGCTGCCAAGAATGCATGCAAACACAGAATGGGGACAAAAAATTACACAGAAGAGCTAATAAAAGTAGCTGGGGGCTTAGCAAATTCCAATTATTTAATCCTATCCATTTTTTACAATTAAAGAACCACCGAACTTCTTGCAAGTGCTGGGATAACAGTACTGACAAGCCTGAAAAAAAAAGTTGGACCTTCCACTTCTGTTTCCTTTCTGAAAATACATGGAAATTAAGAAAATAAAATAGTCAAAAGAATTTTGCTTTGAAAAACAAGAAGAGTCATAACATTGATTTTAACTCTGGCTCACATCTATCTGCAGATCAGTTACTGCCATTTGTAAGGTCTGCACTGGTTGTATCCACCTCCCTGGAAGGAGACTCTCACACCAAAGCTGCAGATAAATTAATAGACTTAAAGAGGAGAACTCCACTCATGCTTTTAAACACTTGAATATTTAATAGCGTACCAAAAGGAAAGAGCCCCAACAAGATAAATGAAGAAAAACACTTGAAGAAGAGACACAGAAAGGAGAGGCAAAAGACAGAAATCCTGGCAGCCTGTAGCTGAGGTGAGGACATGAATTTTGGTACATTAAGTGTAATTGTCTTCTGGCTTACAGCAGAGCTTTGTTAAATTGTGGGCAACAGAAATGTATTTGAAATTAAAAATGTATGTTATTAAAGAGCTAACAAAAATAAGGCCAGGCTTTAAAACTCATTTGGGCTGCAAACTTGAGAGTTTCTCTTGTACTTGGTATGCTGGGAAAAAAAGCAGAAGCTAAATAATGTGAATATATGTATAATAGTACTGTTTCTTAGAGTGTACCGCCTCACTGAGATAAATCTGGTATCCAGAAAATATAGAAGACTTCTAATATTGGCCAAAGGGGCTCTCTAAGCTTTTGGCACTTCTACAGGCTATGTGAAGACAATAATATTTTATACTCTTTTCTAATAGTTCCCCTAGAGATGATAAATATACTTCAATGTGACTGACATACATTTAAGTGAACACCAGCAACTTAAAACATTTTAAAAAATCATTTTCAAATGTATTGTTTTCTTAAGCTGTGGTAAAACCAGTTTACTGTGTAGACAGAACAATTCAGAGCTGTGGTGCATTGGTTTATATCATTATACCCCTATCAATTAAGCAATCCAGCAAGAAATTGTGATATTACAACAGTGAATCACTCTCAAGAGACTTTACATTCCACTGTTTACTAAGAAATTTCAATGGGATTAGGAAAGACTATGTAAGAGAGTACTAATGGTCATGATAGATAAGGTAAACCAAAAACAGAAGAGAGAAAAACTATGAAACATGACTAGACATGAGAATTCATCATTCATATAGTCAAGAAACCAATCCAGCTGTTCTCATGCTTCACTGATTTGCCTTTATTATGTGGGGTTATTTTTGTTGTTGTTGTTAGAGGCAATATGCCTTCAAAATCAAGGTCTAATTTTTATTTGTTAATTTATATAATTTTGTGGAGTTGCTCATCCTCAGAAACAAATACCACGGCACTAGTGTAGCTGTGCCAGCAGATGAGTAATACATGTTCTTTTGTCAAAGGCTGGTAAAGAGGGAGACTATATCAGCTGTAAAGAGACAAATGCAATCACACAAACAGTTATCAGCTTTATGAACTGAGGATTCTTGCCACTACTTGACATTCATTATCAATTACCAATCTCTTGTTTCTCCTGTTGATTGAACAGCACTACAAAATACCTCAAGTAAATGAGTGGATTTGGTGAACTGATCATGGTGTAAATAGCACATTTCACTCTTCAAAGAAGTTGAGTTAGCCAACAAAGCACTAAATGCTAATTTATATTTGACCATAACCTCAGACATTTGAAAATGCATCTTTCAGATGTTTAGTTTGGAAGAAAGCACTCACTGTTTTGCTGCAATAATGAATAACATTGTAATTAATCTGGAAAGAGGATATTTAACTTATGGCTGTCTGCAGTAGCAGATGACTTAAAATACTAATTGTCCACTTTCACATTTATTGGAGTAATGACTCCAGGTAGACTTGTTTGGAGAATAAGTTACACCATGTATAAAATGTTGTGGAAGAACAACATGTTCTTGGACCTGCATATTTATTTGGAGTAATGGATTTATTTTAGAATCACTGTTATAGCCTATTTATATTAGGCAACTAGTGAAGTTTCTCATGGAATTCACCAATCACTTGATGAACCAGAGCATCAGTAGATCAAACCAGTAAACTGATCTAGAAGAAAAAAAATATGTAATTACTTCCTGTCTAAATTCTGATTTGTATCTAACTTGTGTCTAAACCAGAAAGGTGGTTAGAATCTTGCAGGATTGAATGAAAAAGCTGTGGGACCCTCCTGAACTTAATATAATTTTGGGAGTCATAGAATCATAGAAAGTTTGGGTTGGAAGGGACCTTAAAGATCATCTAGTTCAAATCCCCTGCCATGGATCCTACACGTGGGTCCCTGCACACCTTCCAGTATACAAGGTCACTCAAAAATCATACCCAGTTTTCAGTAGTATTCAATGATCAGTAGAGAGATAGTTATAAAAATTCATTTTCTTTGCTGTTCAATCTTACAGTAATGATGGGCAATACTTTCATTTAAGACACTTACATATCTGCATTTTTGAAAGCAGTGATTTTGTATTCTGTTCTTCTGCTAGCTGGATCCATTCAGATCCCTGAACGATATTCTTATCAACATTCCCATGACCAGTGCTACACAGATTTCTTCTTACACAAAACGGTCCAACAAATCTAGTCTTTTTTTCTTTTGATTCCTGTAAATTTATTCCAGTCACTTACTTCACTTTGTAGTTCACAAGTTTTGTCTACTTTTTTTCACTAGTCTACTACTGGATAGAGGAAAAAAATAAAAAGCTTCACAGTTGTTCTATTAGAAGGTAGTGAATCTGATTCCTAAACAAGCTGTTGCAATACAAAAAAAACATCAGTTCTTTATCAGTTCAGCTGTTGTATTCTTCTTTCATTTCCTTCCCTCACTGTATGACTGTGGGACTATCAGCAGCTACAGATAAGCAAGTCAAATGTTATGATTTAATAGGAAAAGAATATGAGACAACATCATTATGTCACTTAATAAATGTAAATACAGTACTGTATAAAACCCATGGCTCACCTGTATCTTGAACAGATAAACTGGAAAACCAAAATCAAGACAACAAGGATAATCAAAGTTATGGGATGATTTGTCTGAGGAGAAACTAAATAATTTAAGATCCTTCAGGTTTAAAAATGCCCAGCTGAGGCAAAATATGCAGCAGGCTTTTAAAATCATGAGTGAATTCAGGTCACTTTTGATACATCAAAATAGCTACACCACAATTCTTTACATTTGGACTCTTTGAAGGATGCTGATATCACAAAACTATTATTTAATGATGTGTGAGATTTATTATATTTCTCCCAGCTCCTCTCTGACCCACTGTAATCTATATCAACTAGGGAGCACTTTTTCTCTCTTAACTTGAACAAGATCTTCTGAGGTATCTACTTAAAGCTAGCTTTAGTGTGTGGCTCAGTATGTGATTTCCAGAAAGGATTTTAAATTATTCCAATCTGTTGCTGTGGGCAAGCGTGCTATTCTAATGAAAAAGTGTATAGTCCAGTCTGTTTTTACTCCTGTCTTTCCATAAATTGACATTACATACGATACCCAAATTAAAATCTAGAAGCCTAATATTAAACCTCCTGCACCAATACTTGCTGGTTCATTGCTAAAGTCCCAAGCTGGGTCCCAAAGCACCCTGCAGAACTAGAAGCAGGCTGATACACTGAGAATTAGACCTCAGTTTTAAGTGTTCCCACCAACCCCCACCGAAGCACTACCCTCATTATGAATTACCTTGGAATCAACACATAAGGTAACTTCCATAATTTCAGCTGTTGATAAGCCTATTCAGAAACGGCATCTATCTTCTAAACACATGCTGCAGAAAGCTTCAGAGATGGCAGTATGCAGAAAAAACCATCATTATACAGGTGGTTTTCTATCATCAGGGAATGTATTAGACAGATCGTTGCATTATTTGTTTGGCATATGCACAGTAACAGCCCCTCACAGCATTAGTCTTTTCAAATGGATAAATCTGTTTGAAATGGATTAGCCCTCTTACTTCCCCGTGCAAGAATAATGGTACTGATGCAAATGTAAATCAAGTCTTTTCTGTTACACATCACTTTCAAAGCAAATGCTTGCATTACAAAGGATACTGATTTGCTCTGAAGGTGTGAAGTAGTTTAGTGGTACTAAATTCTAGTCAACACTTGCTGCCATCTTCTGGTTTTATAAAAATCCACAAACGTATTTTAAAAGACTTCTAACAAAAATACTTTGTTGGGACAGATACAAAATGAAATACCACACTTTAAAAAATCTGCTATCCAATTTCACAGCAATGTTCATATCTCACAGGTGTAAGTCTACAAAGAGCACACAAAAAGTATTGTATTTTGACAACATAAAAAAAGAAATTAGGGCAAAATATTAATGATGTAATTATGTTTTATAGAGACTATAAATAAAATTTTTTATTATTGGTAAGTTACCGGTGACAGACATGTTTTACTATATAATGTCTGATACATACGTATAATCTTACTGATGCATTATGTGCTGTATTTTTAGGCTGTATAGAAATTTTACATTTATATAAAACCCAGATGCTTCAACAAAAAAAGGGAAGATTAAAATAGGTTTGGGGCTTAAGCAAGCCCTTTTGATACGGTGAACATATTATGATTATGCTTTTGGACACTGAAAGTCAACCTTAATGTAGTACTAGGAGAAGTGGAATGGGAAATCAGGAGAATTCACAAGGCACAGATCAACCGGAGTACAGCAGAGGTATAAAATGGGAGACAAGGCCCTAAATTCTGAGATTCAGAACACCAAAAGTAAGTACTAAAGAATGGCACAAGGGCTTGCAAGCTAGCTCCAAATAAACTAGTTCTTGAATAGGAGTAGAACATGTGCATAAATCTACAAAATGCCACAGAAATTCACAAAATTATGTTATGCAGTTGTCCAAGTCTTTAAAACTCTATGACTTCCCTGCTGTGATGCAAGAAACTCCCTAAAGTAGAAGTGGTTTAAATGCATTTCACTGTGAAGGCTCTGAAACATGGGAGGCAGCCTGCCTTGCCTGCTGCCTAGAGCAAGCTGCCTACCTTTGGCCAACCAACTTAAATGGTAAAACCCCAATGTGCATTTAATGGCCTAGTACTTCAGTTCAATTGCTAATCACCCCTAGCTTATTGCTACACTTCCCCAAGTAACTTATGTCCAGCTTGTGGCTGTGTCTTGAGAAGGAGGACTTCCAACAGGCATTAGGGCACATAGATGAAGACTTAAAGTTGAGTTGAGCAACTTCAGGTACCTATGATAGACTAAACTTTAGTTTTAAGACTTACTCTTCCAGCTACAGAGGCTTGTCCAGTGGAAGTAAAACAGAAGAAAGAAAATTTCACAAGCAGATGACCATTGTTTGAGTTCTAGTCCTCGTAGCACATTATTCTTTCCTCACTGAAAAAACCTACTTGGGTTCAGGGTTCTGTAGATAAATAAGCTCAATTCAGTACAGGAAAAATAAGTAAAGAAATTGCTAGACAGAATTCTACATCATAGTATCAGGCAGAAACCAACAAGCAGTCTAGAAACATCTGTCATGAATCATTAGCCTGTTCTTTGACCAGTTTAAACAGAACTCTTTGAAAACTTAAACCAGAATAAACAGATAATAGAGTTTTCCACTATTTAAAGTCTGAAAGTTCTTGATAAATTCTCTTGCAAGAGAATATTTAGGTCCCTAGTTGACCATGTCATGAAATACTGTCACAATATTAGAAATGAGGGTTAGACATGTAAAATAATAAAAATAATTGTTGTTCAATACGTGGAAAAGTTAAAGAGGTGATTCAAAGATGTACACACATGTTGATGAATCTACTGTGATTATTGATCAACCAAATGAAACAGTACACTTATATTTGTCACAGAATCATCTGCTGCATTCAGGACTACATGGTATTAGAAAGTATTTAAGAATTATCTAAACAGTCACCAATGTTTTATTCATCATTTCATAAGAAAAAAAATATTTCATCATCCTGAGCTTTCACTTTGATACCTAAAATGTTTAATGGCACAAATAAAGAGGAAAGTCATGCTAATGATACTAAATGACTTGCTATAATAACATAGAAAATGCACTGTACATAAAGCAAAGGACAACCTTAAACTGGCTAACACCAGCTTAGGCATTGCTTTGCAGGGGACAAGTAGTTGTGGCTACAGTATCAAGTAGTAACGGACAAAGCTCAAACAATATGTACATGCAAAATTTATGCTTTGAAGATGGGTGTGTGTCTGCTTTTCCATGTTTATTCACTACATTTCCCACATGGCGCTTCTATTTCTCATTGTTGATGACTTCAGTCATCTGAAGGTATTTAGGTAACTCCTAAATAGCTACCCGCCACAAGTTACCAGCTGCTTTTGTGTAAGTTTGCATTATAGTGCTTTTCTCATATAATTAGAAAAGTAATCACGGACTTATATTAGACTACCTGGGCTAGGTTTTTCAAATGAATTGAGCTCTAGTGCCATATGAATTGTAACTACTGTGGCCCATCACTCCCCTAACTGGAGCATGAGTAACCATACAGCCTCTTCGTATGAAAAAGCTCATACAGGGGAACTATTGGATTCAGATTTGCCATTTGAGCCATGGAGTCCAAATATCTTCATTTACAACTGCAGAGTGAGCAACAGTGCAGAAAGCTCAGGAGGTGAGACATAGCAATGGTGGCTCCAGTCTCTCTGGACTGAGCAGAGATGGGCAAGCTGACACCCCATTGCAGCAGGGGTAGTCACAGCCCACATACAAATGTTACTTTAAAGAACTGTTTTGCCAGGGCCTGTCTACAGGGCCTGTCCACAGATTACCATATCAACAGTTTTTTAAAAGGGTACATGTAGTATTAATCTCGAGTACTTCTATAAATTACTTTTAGCATCTACATTGGCTTCCTTACCCTGTGGACAGAGATAAAACATGCAAGAATGTCTTTGGCAACAAGTTCTACCTTCTCTTCTTGGCCTTTTATGTATAGTACCTAAGGATATTAACAATATGGGAAGATCACAGAGTCTTGCTCTACGTACTTTCATACACAGATGATTGCTGTGGTGCTGAGGGTGCTTTCCAAAGGCCAATTCCACCTGAAATGCAACTACCTTTGTGTTGTGAGAATTTGCGTTTGCCCTGTGTACTTAAAAGAGGCACAAAATAACTTAAAAGTATTGATGTTAATTGTAATTTTTTGTTGAATCTATGTTACCATAAAATGCGTGAGCCCATCAACGCCATACTATGCTGAGAAATCCGGGTATACCCACCAGATGGTGCTGTCTCCATGGTTTATCAAAGACGGTTCTCCAACTTTTAACTGCATGTCCTTACTATTAGTAGCTGAATTGCTTATTCACTCTGACTCCGGCAATCTCATGAGAAAAAACACCAAGCCAAGTTCAGTATGCAGAGGTTCCATTATAGTTAAAGCTTCCCACTAGCATTTGAGCTTTAGCACTCTCTTTTTTAAAATTATTCCATATGGAGTCCTGCCTTTTAAGGTCTTTTTTTTGGTTTTAATACATTCCTACCGGCTGACCCATGACACACTAAAATTTTAAAAGTATGGATACTGCAAAACAGTCCCAGCAATGCACACTTCATGAGAAGGAGTAATATTTCTGGTTTGGTGTGCTGTTTTTTGCTGGGATAGAGTTATGTTTTTCATAGCAGCTGATAGGGAGCTACACTTTGTTCTGAGAACAGTGTTGATAATACAGAGATTTTTTGTTACTGCTGAGCAGGGCTTACACAGCACCTGGGCCCTTTTGCTTCCCACCCCACCCCATCAGCAAGCAAGCTAGGGGTGCATGAGTAGCAGGGGGACACAGCTGACCCCAACTGACCAAAGGGATATTCCATACCATATGGTGTCATGCTCAGAATACAAAGCTGGGGAAAGAAGAAGGAAGGTGGGGGACATGTTTGGACTGATGGCATTTTGTCTTCCCAAGTAACTTTTACATGCATGTTAAAGCCCTGATTTCCTGGAGATGGCTGAACAGCTGCCTGCCGATGGGAAGTGGTGAACAAATTCCTTGCTTCTCTGCTTGTGTGTGCAGCTTTTGCTTCACTTATTACACTGTCTTTATCTCAATCCATGAGTTTTCTCACTTTTACTCTTCTGATTCTCCTCCCATTCCATGGTGGGGCTCAGTTGCTGGCTGGGGTTAAACCACAACACATGAGCAACTGACATAGTTGAAAAAATACTTAGCCACACACTGACCCTCAGATATGACACAACACATTTCATTTTCTCCCTTGTTTCCCTTCCTACTTTTTCCCACACAAAAAACCCTCTAGACATATGTTTAGCAGACTAAAAAATCTTATAGGTTAAAACGAGTGTACAAACTGTCACCTGATTACTATTACTAGTAACATTCAGCATTGCATCAGTACAGCTGCAATAGCACAACCATATTAATCTGACAGGCTCAGCAGAACAACAAAAGTGTGAAGGCAGCACAGAAGTGCAGGCTCTCTTGAAGACTAGTGCTTAGTGTTTAATTAAAACACAAATAGTATGTTCAACAATTACACAGCACATATAAATAGAAGGAAGTGTGCAGGATATGGAGCATACTGTGGGTATTTGTCTCTGCAGCACAGTAGGAATGTATGCTGTGGCTGAACAAATGGAGCTGTGCTCCACCTGCAACGGCTAGGAGTAAAGAAAAAGATGAAGATGGCTTATGAGTTCTGTGAAGTGATTTCTTAAAATTAAGTAAGTTATATCAAGCTGCCATATGTGTCAAAAAGAAGTCTGGGTTATACAAAATGGCAGGTAAAGTACCCTGAGCAGTTCTGTCAATAGCATCTGTATCCTATGACCAATTTCACTAACATTGGTTTCCTTTGTGTAAATGTGCCATCAAATACAGATTACTGGTATTTCTAGCATTCAGAATTGCCCTACCGGGGCCCTGATGCTATTTCTACTTGAAACAGTGGTAACACTTCTGTTTACTTTGCTGATAGGAGTATCACTTACAATGACACTAAATGCTGCTCTTCCAAAAATAGACAGTGAAAACAAATGCTACTACAAAACCTGGCTGTTTGAGAACCTAACTGTATGTATGTGAGTGTATGCAATGGTCCAGGAGGTGAAACTTTTGAAGTGAGTTGCTAAAGTTGCTGCCTTTTTATTCATGTTTCTTTTTTTCCATTGGAACTCTGAGTAATCCTTTTCCCATATTTTATCTACACTGGAAAAGTAAGTGTCAGGATAGAGCTCCAAAATCCTGTGAGTTATAGTAGAAACACAGTAGGAATAGGGTTGAAATGGGTCTAAGCACTCAAAGGATGAAAGGTTTCAAGTGCTTTAATAGCAAAGCAATTGTCATACTACCTGTGTTCATGCTGAGTGGTCCATTCACTGTTTTCCTTCCTCTGTCAACTCAAAATTTTTATTTTTCTGGTACTACTTTATCAGATAAAACTTACTATTAACCATGCATTTCTACAGAATATTTGGCTTCAGTGAAATGCTATATGATTGGCCCCAGCAATCAGACTCAGAAACGTAGCAGAGCAATTACTAAGGTGGAAAAATTATCTCCCAAATAATTTAAAATGAAGAGGGGATCCTTTATCTGGGAACCTTTGGAATGGATTAATGGTCTTTCATGATACATATTTTTAAATGGTAAATCAATTAAACCTATTTGTTTGAAAGAATTACTTCTATTATTAAAAAGGTGTCAAAGGTTTTTGTCCATCTGAAATTGTAATCCATAGGTTTTATTGTTTTGGTTTTTTTTATAAATAGCTCTGTGGCTATAGGACCTCTACATATTGTCTCAGTCTCCTTTCAGATCTTTTTCTCTAGGCTTGCTTTCAGTCCAGTGACTTTCTGTAGATTCTTAATTTACAACAAACTCTACACAATTCCCTCAAATGAAAACATCTCTCTTCTCATCATTTTTTAAACCTGTCTGCTATATGTCTGCTCTGAGAAGCACAGGTAAACTACAAAAGTCATGAATACTGCTTGAGCTAGACATTTTTTTCCAAATAGTAGGGTAGGTATGATATTTGTATGAAAATATTTAAATTCAAGCCATTTCAATATAATATAACTTGTCTCAAGTGAAGAAAGGTTTTTAACTTTTTTGACATAGTAGACATTAAGAATCAGAGAAATAAAAGGCATTTTACTCTCAAAAAATCTTTTAAAAACACCACAAGATCCCATAATGCAGGATGTAAGCAAACATTTGCAAACTGGCTAGCATATAACACATCTCCAACTGTGTGTTTATCTACTTCTTATGCCACTATCAATACAAAAGACGTACTACATGTGTATAGCTAATAAACCCCCCTGTAACTGCAAGAAATATATGAGGGTTTAATCTTAAAACCCTGGTCCAAAATAAAGCTGTCCCTGGCCTACTGGAAACATATGTGATCTACTTTACTTCTCATTTTGCTCAAAGGGAAGACGCTGCCCTTTTAATAAAATTAAAATTTTCCATTGACAATAATTACTCAGACCAGTCTACCAGTTTTAATTGAAATCAGGGCTTTATTTGTGATGCCTTATGTTGTCTGACAAGCACTTTCATGAGTCAAGAAAAAGACGAGGACATATAATAAAACATGCCTGGTGTCAGATTTAAATTTATCCTGCCAACAGTGCCACATCAGTATTTCTAGATGGTAAGACATATATGTACTACTTTTTATGTGCAAGCATAGTATTTCCAATTCTATTTTTCTTTTGATGTCATGTTGCTTTTAATTGCTTATGAGTGATTTACCAAATTTAAAATTAAATGCAAATTCTGAAATCTGGTGCAAATTATATGAAGTATAAAGAAAGTACATATAATGTGAAGCATGTACTTCATCAGTTCTTGTAATCAACTAGAAGATCTGCCAATATGCCAAATATATTGGAAAAACCTGTTTTGTCCTGCTATTTTATATTACAATTCCTTTTAGCATATTTTCTGCTAACCATGCATTATGTGCTGTTTTTTTAAATTCATGCAATCTGCTTCAAATATCCCAACAGAATAACAAATAGAGCTTTTAAATAGTTATTGTTTCTCCTGATTTTCATAACTGTTTTCCTTAGATAATTTCAAAACAGGTTCCTATCAGCCCAGATAACCCTTCAAATATTTCTGTTGATTAAAATAAATCATGAAAACACTGCAATAAGCCCATCTGGTAAAAATCAAAGAATTTCAGCTAACAAAGATGGTAGTTCACAAGAAAGGAACTCCATATTGCCAAGAAATTTCTTGACACTATAGAAGATTACCAGATCTTTATTCCTCCAAAACTATTCAGACCAATGAAAGCTGTAAGAACCTGGCCAATATATCTAACCTCTACAGAAGTAGCCTGAATTCATTAAAAAAAAGAAAAAAAGTCTAATTTTCAAACTCTCACTTCTTGATTCTGAAACAAAAAGCATTATCAATAATGATGATAACAATACTGTTAAATTATCAAACTACGAAAATAAAACCAGAAATATGGAAAGCATCAGTCTAAATGTCAAAGCTTATACTGAATTGTATCAATGAAGTGCACAGTAATTGTCAAAATATGGTATTTTTAAATTCCTGGCACATCTGCATACAGGAATAAACCTTTATTTTGCATACATTTTAGAATTGCTGTAAATACACAAAAAGTAGAAACTTCGAAGCAAATCTATGTGACACCCATTTTAAACAACCATTTGCAGACACTACCACAAAGTTCATGCAAAACCTGTAACAACTTCAATATATGCTTAGAAGAAAGTACTGCCCATTATGACAGAAAAAAGTCACACTGTTCTCCATTTATGAAGAACCTCACTGGTTCAATTTATTAATCACAACACCTTTCTGGGTAGTACTTCCAAAACAACATCCACAAAGACTTTGCAACACAAATCTATGTCTTCTACAGAAAAATGCTTGCCTTGAGACAGCAATCCCGAGTATCTGATAAAATCTACATGTACATGCCCTATGGTGCTTTCTCCTCCTGCATTATCTCTCAATTTCATCCAGTATAATAAAGTACTGCAAAAAGAGAATACAATGCAGCTTGAAAAATCAGGCCTGCGGAGGCTAGCGACTGAACATAATTCGGGTAATGCAAATGTTAGGATGCATGTCATTGTAGTTGAGGACATTTATGATGAGTCATTTAAAGTAATTAAATGTTAATTGTGGTGTAGTCATGTCCCTAGTCCCAGGGAAATTCCAAGAGCAGTGAAGCGCAGTTATTAAAACCAGCAAAATTCTTGATTTTAATGAGGATTTTTTTTCATGGGATGATGAAAAGGAGCTAAAGTTTTGTTATTTAAAATTAAAGTTCTTAATAACTACCATAAAAATTGACACAGTCTTATGCAAAATAGTTGTGTCCTAGGAATTAAATGAGTCTCAGTGGTTTAACTAATGCATCTAGTACAGCTTCTTTGTCACAGTGACATTACAAGACAAGGATTGCAAGTTAGCTGCAATAGGGTAATATGGTCAGAGATAATAATGCTTAAGGAACTTAAGGACTTCTGATGTTACATTTAAAAATAACATTTGAAATAGGAATAATTACATTCATGTATTATTAGTTCAAATATTGTAGTCATAAATCTGATTTAGAAACATACTTTCATGTTGTATGCAACATAACAACATATATCCACCTGTCAAATGTCTGATTGTACAGGAAATGGCTGTAGGTGAAGCAGAAAGCACAAGGTACTTGGATTTCTAAGTATAGGAGATCTGCCAGTGCAAACAAATATTGTTCCTACTCTTGCAGCTGAGATGCCTATCCACCTAAAATCCTCTGCACAGGTATTCTCCTACTTGTATGCGCTTACAGTAAAACAGAGACAAAGCATGGATGTAATATACTTGGGGTTAATTAGCATCCTTGGTGTCACAGATGAAGTCATTAATTTCTCTGGTTTTGCCATACAGCATTTCTTAAATTAAGGCAGGAACTTTCTACTTTGTGTTCTATTAACCATTCACATACTGGGCCAGACTTCTCTAGTTACTTAGTCACCAAAAAATACATATTTGATCCTTCTGTTGTGAGCAACTGATAATTCCTGCCAGCAGACATCAGCAAAAGAGAGCATTTCACAACTAGCAAGGTAAAAGCCACAGCTTACACTACTGGGATCTGCTGAATAAAACTTGGAAGATCAGACTCTTGGTGAAAGTGTTCAGAAGCCATAATTTCTTTGATGATGACACGAAGAATATAGTTACTCTGTAGTTTTTTCCTGGCACTGCAAGAACTGGCTCTAAAATTAAGCTAAAATGTTTTATTGATAAGCAGACCTTGGAGATTTTATTGCATACCATGATCAGATGGAAAATTCAGGAGTGATTTTGCCTCTGATTTTCTAACAGTTTATGCAGTTTAGGTGCAGTACGATGGACTTACTAAGATTACTACAGGTTTCAGCAGTTACTACACTGCCGTGTGTATAATTGTAGTACTTTGGGTCTTACACATATTTCACCTTGTCCTGAGGAAAAGATTGTGAAATAGAGAAAACATCATTTCACCATGATTCAGCTGATTCTGAAGGAGACTCAAAACTATGTGGCTCTGAAAGATTTAGAAATAAGGCATGCTGTAATGTGTGATTATACTGAAGTTATGAATGCATTCTAAAATAGTTCATAAATTATGACATCCCCACCAAATGACAGAATTCTGGTTTACGAGACACACTAAACGAGGTTCATAGTCCATCCCATTTTATTCACTGCCCTTTATGCTTCTTTGAGCCACAGCCATTTTGAAAGCACCATCTATGACATGAAAGAAACAAGGATAGGAATTTTCCTATTTATCAACATGAAAATACATGCAATCATGCCAGTATGCCTAAAGTTATATGACTTCATTAGACTAGACCTTGGAAATCAGAAGTTTCTGAGGAGAATAAAAACAAGCAGAAATATCTTTTATGCTTTTTTCTATGAGCAAATTTACTTCCCTGAACTCCAATATGTAACTGAGAAGGCTGCCTGTGACTGTCCTGTAGCAGAGGACAGTCCCTGTATGTAGGACAAGGCCTCAAGGACAAGGGTCCAAGTACTGGTAGCCTGATGAATAGAGACATGTTAGACTTGTAGGGCACAAGCCCTGGGAGCAAAGGAACAAGCTAACTGCAGACCCCTGAGCCGTCACAGTTGAGGAGGCAACCAGACGGACAGAGAAACAAGTAGCCAGATAAGGGAACGGATGGCGCCAATATGTAATTAAGAAAGCCGCGTAGAAAGAAACTCGCTAACCTTGGAATAAAAATTATTGCTAGGTCAAGATAAACTAGTAAGTACCTATTGTTCTAACGGTGTGCCTTAAATATTAACCAATCAGTGTTTTTTACGCTTAAGATTTAACCAATCAGCGTGTAATATGTAGAAGGTAGAAACATATATAATTGTAAGAAAATCACTAATAGATGGACACTTGCTTGCATCAAGCTGCGTCCCGTCTCTTCATTCGCCGCACCTGTACCCTGAAGATGACCTGCCACCCTCACAGACCTATGAGATGTTGAGTCACTTCAGTAGAAATCTGAGCAGTGTTCACACAGAGGCCAGCAGTAAGCTGACCTGGAATCTTCCTTTGGTGCAGAGAAGACTGTGGCATCCCAAGCTCAGCTTGAAGATCCGCTATGTGCAGGGAGCCCAGAAACCCAGCTGCTAACACTCAGTCAGATGTTAAAGAGTTTTGTTATGGTATACCTTAAAAAAGGTATCAGGACCCTTGATTATAAACTTGGGAAAAGCACAGAGATCACGAGTGGATTTCAATGGGAACTGCAGGAACACACAGATTACTACTAGTTCAAGTGCCAAAATCGACATCAGGGTGGCTGTGACTGTGTCAAGTATGTAGATTGAGTTCTCAAATTTCATGGAAATCCCAGGGAGAAATTTTGGTTCATGTGACTGGACAGATGCTCTGCAGATACTCCATTGTTTGGTGTACCCTGTTCCTTGCTTCTCAGCTACTGCTCCAGCTGGGCTTGAAGTCACACTGCACCTGCTTGTGCTAGTGAGCTGTGTGATAAGAAGAGGGATGAAGGAAAAAGAAGGACTGAACCCCATGCCTGCAGATGTTATGTAAGTCACAAGCAGAAATCATGTCCTTATCCGTGGTCACCTACACTAAGCCTAGCAGTCCATCAACAGTAAGTAGTTCTCAGGTGGAGAGCTTCAAGCCTAGCTAACTGCTGTGGAAGATTCACCTATATTTTGTGCAGTACAAAGATGGAAGAGGACATTTTTTTTTTTTTGTGGCAAAATGAAAGTTGTATCCTTCTAATCAATACCTATGCTACTTAACATAGGACACTTCTGTTCTCCTGACTTATAAATGCCTTCTGCAGAATACTTGAATATGAATAAGAAGCTTTACCTATAGCCTAAGCAGCTGCAGACTTACAAAAGAAAGTTAATTTGGAAAACTGATGGGTAGAAGAGAATCCTGAGAATGCCTGCTGACAAGGCCTGACTTTGGAAGAGTAAGCAGACAGAAGTAAATGTAAATGGATTTAACAACTAGCTTTTCCACAACTAAATAGGAAAATGCCCTTTCTCGAACACCCTGTCACAGAGGTGCCGCAAGTACCGCTGAGGGGCCAGCTGTGCTCTGCGGCGGGTCTGTTGGGGCTGGCTGGACTGGCCGTGCCCAGCACAGGGCACCCCGTGTCTCCTCTTGCAGGGGCAGCCCCTCTCTGCCCCTGAACTCACCACACAAACCCAACACTGCAAGCTGCAAAAACCTCAGGGGTTTGCCTACCCATGAAGTATTTTAACTTAATTTCAAACCTAATTGCTGCAGTTCCAGTAGCAAGCTGGATGATAATTATATTCTTCCTGCCATCATCAAAGAAATGCATTTCAGCTGTTTGGCAAAGCAAGCACCCTGTGAGCGCAGGAGGCCTCAGCACTGCCAGTCACTCAGGGCAAATGTGACCCAGATCTTTCAGCTTGATTCAGCAGCTCCTCGAGCCAGAAAACATGACAGCATGAACGCCAAGCTCTTTGGAGAAGTATCTTAAGTTCAACTTGGCTTAGTCACTAAGCTAATAATACCAGTTCTGCCACTTTCAAATAGCTGAGAGGTGTAGTAATTTCTACACTCGCCGAGCCTGGTGAAAACACTTATTTAAAACATAGTTATGTCTACTACGCTTAAAACTCCTCGGACAAGATAACCGCTATCTTAAAAACAAACAAAAGTCCTCTGCCCGTCTGAAAACCTCGTGTTCGCCTCGGAATTCGTACGAGACGGCCCCGGCAACGGCGGGAGGCACGCCAAGAGCCCGCGCCCCTCCCGCCCCGCGTGCGCAG
Source organism: Falco peregrinus (assembly GCF_023634155.1). Lineage (NCBI taxonomy): Eukaryota > Metazoa > Chordata > Aves > Falconiformes > Falconidae > Falco > Falco peregrinus. The sequence continues at coordinate 44,724,983 of NC_073739.1, read as the reverse complement.
CCGCACCAGGCAGCCACACGGCGCCTGCGCGCAGGGACGCGGCCCATGGCGCATGCGCACAGCGCGGCGTTGGGGGCGCCGCGTTTGGACAGCTGGCGGGAGGAGGGCGGGGCGGAGGCGGCGGGGTGGCCGGGGCCCGCCCCCTCGGGCCGCGCCGCGGGGCGGGGCGCCGCAGCGTGCGTGTGGGGGGCGGGGCGGGGCCGCGGCCAGGCAGGGTCGGAAGACGGAGCCGGGGGCGCGGCGGCGCTGTTACAGCCGCTGTCGCCGCTGCTGGGGCGGCGACGGGGCAGGATGGTGTTTGAGTCGCTGGTCGTGGACGTCCTGAACCGTTTTCTCGGTGACTACGTGGTGAACCTGGACAGCTCCCAGCTGAAGCTGGGCATCTGGGGAGGTACGGGGCTGCCGCGCCGCGGGGGGCCGCGCCGCCCGGCCCAGCCGGTCTGCCTGCCCGCCCGCACGCCGCCCTCAGCACCCCGCGGCGCTTCCCGCCCTGCCGGGCCCGGGGCCGCCCTGCGGCCCGCGCGAAGGGGGCGGCCGGGGCGCTGTCCCTCCGGCCCGGATCGGGCCGCGCCCGCCGCCGCGCTGGGCTGCCTGCCCGCAGCTCTGCCGCCGCTCCGCCTGCTGGGCAGCCCGGCAGCTTAAAAATAGTCGTGAGGGCGGGAGGGCTGGGGAGGCGGCGTCCGCGGGGGGCGTGGAGCAGCCGGCTGCGGCAGCGGGGGCGGCGGGGCGGGAGGCGTCCGCGGGGCCGGGAGGAGCCGCAAAGCGAGGGACAGATAAAACCCGGCCAGAGTGCTTCAGGTGCGCGAATGCCTGGTGGGGTTTTACGTTTTCTTGTGGAGCTGATGTTGCTGTCTTGCCCTGGCTGGGGGCGCCCCTCGGCTGGGCGCTTGCGGGTGTCGGGACCCGCGCGGTCCGTTTGCGGAGGGCTGGGCGGGCCGCGGCGGCGCCTGGCCCGAGGCGGGCGGGCTGGAACCCTACCCCGAAATCGGGAGCGGGGTCTCGATAGCGTTGAAGTTGCCGGCAGTGTGCGGAGGAAGTTAGCAGCCTCCCTGCAAACAGCAGTGACATGCCGTTTCTTTTTCGTAGCCTGGAATAACTTGTCATTTTTAAAGTTAAAGGACGAGGAATAGAAACGGTCTTAGGCGTTTGCAAAGGCTGTGACCAACTGTGCTAGGCGGGGTAGGTAATGGTCAGTGTCAGTTCTGAAGTGTGCTGTGTGAACGTGCCCTGTTGAGATCTCTTTAGTAACGTATGCACAAGAAGGTGGTGACGAAGGTCTCTTTCCGGTATGTCTGGGCAAAGCGAGGCAGCAGCAGAAGAGTAAGACACGTGCAATTAACAGATAGGTGTGCAGTGACAACTCCTGGCTCAGTTTTGCGTATGCATTCCAGATTTCTGCAGCATCAGCAAAAGAAAAAGAGATGCAGGTTTTTCTGATGTGTGCATTCGTGTGTCTGCAAGTGTGGTGCAGTCTCGAGGTATTCCCTACCTACAGTTCCATTCTTGGGTACTCACATTTATGAATCAGATTTTGGAAGCTTCTCCTGGAGTTTTTTGTTTTGCATCTTGGACGTTTTTCTTTCGTGATTCTGTTTTCTGAAATGGCGTCCTTATTTGATTCATCTCTGCAGTAGCTTTCCTTCAGTTAGACAAGGCATTTGTAGGATCCTTGCAAAGTTCACTCTCTTGTGTGAAGCCCTAACACTGCAACAGCACGTGTAAGTGCTGAAGAGAAAGAGTAGTCCTTGATCTGTAGAAGGCTCAATATAGCATATTTATTACAGATTTTATGTGTGCAGCTTATGTGAAAAGACTGATTTTAGCGTGTCTGTCAGCAGAAGTATGTCAAACTAATTGTTTGTTTTGTGTCCTTAACAAGTTCTTCAGTTATCATAGTTTCTTCTTTCTGTTCAGGGAAGCCAAGGAAAATATTTAAAGTAAAATAGGGAAAATTCTGTAAATGTTTTGGCCAATGTTTATACATTACAAAAAGGTAAAAACTTGTTTTTTCCAGCTCTGTAGATTGCTGAGGGTTACTCTTGGCAGCTTACGCTTCTGTGAGGCAAAACTCTTACCAGGTTAGGTGCACATTAGAGCTCTCACTTTTAAAAAAAAAAACTGAATTTTTTTTTGCTTCTGAATGACTGAGTACTCAAGTGAGTTGTTGTTTTTTTTTTGATGCTGTATGGAACAAGTTATGACCTGATCGTTTATAGCTAGCCTATTTAAATTAAGACTGGTAACCTATTAGTAGATTGTGGATATATGTGTAAAAACTTTGTGTAGTTTCAGCTTCTGTAAATTTGGGAGCTTTGTTAATGACTTTTAATGAACATGGCTAACATTCTCATTATGCAAAACCGAAATGAGAATTCAGCATGCCATTGAAGGTCTCCAGATTCAATCTGTAGTAAAGTTTTGATGATTTGGCTCCAAACAACATACATGAACACAGTAGTAACTGCAAAAATGTGTTAAAATGTTGTTGCCCTGCCTGCCGCTTAAGAAAATCCACAGATTGAAGGGTAAAAATGCAGATTGTCTCAACACTAAAGAAAAATGCGGTGGCTGAAAAACATACTCATGGCTGAAAGTTGCAAGAACTGAATGACCTGAAATACAAAAGGCAGTGCATAAAGGAGAATGTAGGACAATCTGTACACGTGAGAAAGGTAATTTGAACATGTAAGACTACTATTGAAATGGCCAGGGCTTAGGAAAGAATGTAACTGGGAAGGAAATTTTATTCCTTTAAAAGTCAGTAGTGTAAAGCAGAACAGAAAGCTACTGTGTTAGGCAGCCATCAAGGAAAGATATTGGATGGCTAATGCTAGGAAGAATGGTGTTTTAAATCTCTTCCTGTTCCGGTCTTCACTTTAAAAGATATTTCCAAAGAGCTGCGTTAACAAATATGTAAGTACTAGGCTTAGATAAACAGGTAAGAGAAGTATTTAGGTAAGTTAGATGTCTTTGAGTGCTGTAGACCTAACAAAGTTGTATTTCAGTACCTGAAGAAATGCCTGAAGCAATGTGAGGTGTTGACAGTTGTCTCTGAGAAGTGCCACTGAGATTTCCAAACAGTATGAGAGACTGAACAGTTTGACCAGAGTCCATGTGGCAACTATTTTCTTTTGCGTGGGTCTAAATAACTTTTAATTCATTGTCTTGGTCAGACCCTCAGTACAGCCCTTTAAAATACTTAATTCTCTGTTGACTCTGCACATTTACTTGTTAGACAGTCTCAAGCATAACTTATTTAACACAAATTAATTGGCTAGCTGGTGTCTCTTACTGGGGCAGCTACATTTGTAGAGATGATACAGGCAGGTAATTGACAAAAGTTTCTCAGCACACAAGCACTTTTAACTTTTTTTTCCATCTAACCTATTTTATAATAGAAGATGACTACTTTTGCATGCCTTGCCTTGTTTAGGTATAGCAGATGCAGCAGCACCACACCCCCCCCCCCCCCCTTAACATATTAGTAATTTGAATTGACTGAGGGGTGAAGTTTCTGCTGCCTGTCATAACCTATTGCACAATAGATGTCAATAGAAGAGGTATTTGGCAGCATCGGATCCTCAAAGACTTACAGTTTGCCTCTAGAAAACATGCTTAAAACAGGAATAATTAACAGCACAAACACAAGTGGGAAATGACTGGCAAAAGCAGCAGTTTCTATAAAAGTGATCAAAGGTGGTCACAAGCTGGCAGTGCTGTTGCTAAAAACCATAAATTCTGTTAAAATATGTAAGGAGGAGTATTGGATACTGGTCAGATACCAGCTGAGATATTTTCATTCATCTCAGCTGCCTTCCCGGTGCCCACCTCCCTTCCCTCCATGCTTATTTACAGAGATGTGATTAATACACAGGTTAAATCTGCAGGATTTTTATGTGGTTTAATTTTCTTCCCCCTCTTTAGCTTCTGTTGACATCCTTAACACAATTTCATTTAGGCCTCTTTGGTGAAATGACTTACTGAGTGTTTTCTTATTTTCTAGCTCTCTTCTTGCAAGCTTTCTTGGTAGTAGATACTGGTTCATGCATTCAAATTCATGAAGTGATTTTGAGTATCTAAACCTAAAACTATAAACCTGTTCTAGAATTTTGACAAATGTTTGATTTTGATGAATCATTTACGATGTCCAGAGATCTATAAAACTAAGAATTTGCTTTGTAATATAGCTGAAATAAAACCTAGACTGTGCTATAAGTATTTATAAATGTTCTGGCTTTTATTGTTGTTTTTTGGCTGTTAGCCTGCAAGTTTCAACGTAGATATTTATACAACTCCAGTTACTTGTATATACTATATATAATCATGGTTGCTTAGTTGGGCAATTCTTAACCCATCAGATGGGGTTTTATCTGGATGCATTTCTGTTGTCAAAACAAAACATCCAATTGCCTGCAACAGTGGGGGAAAACAACAACCCCAAAACCCCAACAGAACCAAACAACCAATTTTTGATGTATTTTGAAATTCTTGCAATTAAAAGCCATCGGCAGTGCTCCAAGATGGTACAATTCAATAGCTGTGTTATGATCTGTAACAGGCCTTTGTTCCCTGATTTTTCTGCTTCTGTTTGTAAGGTCTTCCCCCACCCCAGTAGAACAGTCAGGATACAGTGCAATTGCACTTGGAGTGCAAGTGAAGCAGCTGAGTGTGATAGAGACTAAATGTTGGCAATGAAAGAGAATGTTGACATGGTCAGCTACTGCATTTTGAATCTTGAGTGTTAAAATTGGTTGCCAGCTGAGGTGTGGTAACTTTGAACATTCCTGCAAGTAAACAGAACTATTTGCGATCTCTCTCTTGCAGTCTCTCTCAAGTGTAGGAAGAAGAAAGGTTGCGTAAATATATAAAACATAAGGGCTTAACATTCACTATGGTCAGACTCTCAGTCAAGGTTTTCGTAAGTAAACTGGTATTTTAGTGAATGTGTTCCAGTAATTTTATCCTAAAATTGAGATAATTGAAGTTTTACTGATTTCTAGCTCTTCTAATGATTTTCACTGAAACCTTTAAACTTACTAATTGTAAAATCATAAGTATAGGAAAAATGTTAAAGAATTATTTACCCCACTTCCCAATATTTCATGTAGAATTGTCAAAGCCTTCTTGTTTGAAACAGTATCAATCCTGTGTTCATTCTCTGCCACTATGATGTGCTCAGATAAAATGAGCTGTAGGCCTCTATTACAAAATACTGTTTGAAAGTGCTTGAGATAATAATCCGTGCTTACTTCGCAGTACTTTTTCAGAAGCATTACGCTTGCCAAATTATTGCAGTTTAAGTTACTGTGCCTAACGTGAAATGTGGCATGAGCCAAAACCTTGATAAATGAGAGGTAATGTCAATAATGGAAGTAAAGAAACTAAACTCAACTTGCGCTGTTCCATGTGTCATGTAGTCTTAGAGTTTACCATTAGTGGTGTCTTGGAGAAGCAAAACCTTTTTTTTTGTGTGTGTCACATAATGGAGCTTTTTCTAATGAGTGTTAAAATGGTCTGTGCAGGGTCAGCTTTATCAGGGAAAAAAATTAGAGTAGAATCGAACCCAATGATATATAAAAAATATCACCTGGTTATTACCTACAAAGACTATGTAGACTAGTTGTAGTTACAGACCACTTCTGGGAATGCTTTCTTTGAACGTTTTTTTTTTCTTTTTCTTTTCCTTTTCTAATGCTCCTGTCAATATGTGTATATTATAAAGCTTAGAATCAGAACGACCAGCTCTCAAAAGGCATCCTTCTGCATGTACTATTTCTCTGGAGAGTCTGGTGGCACATGTCAGATGTGTAGACTTTTACTGGAAACCGATAATAGATCATTATAATGCATAAATTAAATCTTTAAAGACTGTAAGTATTTTGCAAGTACAAGATGGATGGATTAGTTTACCTGATCACTTCTTCCACAGTGGTTCAATAACTTGAGCCAGCTGTTTTAATGAATACATTTTTGAGACCAGGGTTCTGTTTCCCAAAATCAGCAGTACTTTGAACAGTAGTCTAATGCCATTAGCACTATCTAGCTGCAAGAATATTTCTTGCAGTTGAAGCTTCTGTCTCCCCATATGTTTGGCCATTTCTAACTTGTGTCCCCAAAAGGAAAACATTACTGGGTCAATCAAATCTTCATTTGCAGTCTCAAGTTGTATTCTTTTCCAGGCCCGTAATTTCCTTCTGGTTTCCTGAATCTCATTTATGTCCCTAATCAGCTGTATCAAGTGTCTGTTCTATGTGCATGTATTAACACTACAAGTAATTCAGAGGTAACTGTTGCAGGTGTTCCATCCTTCTAGAATTTGCAGAAGACATTGCTTCAGACGATGTGCATGTTTTTAAGTTACGAGTTTCCTGGCCCCTTCCAATGTTCCTTTGTGTCTGATGCAAGTGTCTGATGGCAAGTATGCTGTAAAAATGGATCTTGCAATTCAAATTTTCTGTGTTTACAGGGTACTGAATTTATTGTTTTAAGACATTTTAAAATTAGATTTACTGAAATCTTCCTGTGAACTTCTATAAGCCTATAAATATAACTTGCAAATCTTAAGATCTTTTGAAGGCTAAAAATTCACTCAAAACTTAATGTTGCTGGATTTCCAACAAGCACAGGAAGCAGATGGTTGAGGAAAAAGAAGCAAACTTCTAATTTCAGAATGGCTCCTTACAAAACGTGACAGTAATTTCCAACACTTTGAGGAATCTTAGGTTCTTTTCCATGGACACGCAAGCTCCATGAGAAAAACGTAAGATATAATTTTGTAGCATGAATGAACAATGTGCTCTTAATCATATTTCATGGATATTTGAGGTGTAGGTTGTGGGTATCTTTCACAGCAGAGACTTGAAGAACCACAGGTCAGGGACCACTTACTCAGACTTGAGGATGTTTAGTGTGCATCACAATTACTTTGCTCATTGTAGTTTTACTTATTGACTACTTTGCTTTTAGGAGCTGTAGCACTGAAGAATCTTGAAATAAAAGAAAATGCACTGGTAAGTTACTGAAAATAAAAATAAAATGCTAGCAGAAATGATTCTTGAATGATGTTTTGGGTTGTACATGATTTTTTTGGTTCTTATTTTAAAATACACTATCATTTAAATGAAAAATTGCTGGTTTTTTCTCTGAACTTGTGTGCTAGTCTAATTAACTTGAGATTAAATTTAAAGGTGAATTTGTATGCTGGTTTTATTTAGTGTTTTCTCCTCAAAACCAAAACTCAGCATTACTGAAAGAGTATGTTTAGGTCAAGAGCAATACTGAAAGACCTTTGTTTTTTCCATAGCTCATGAAGCTAGAAACTTGCTCTTGGGAACGTATTTAGCCTAGCATGGCTTAACAGTCTAAATCAGTAACCAGATGCTTGCTTATTCCATTATATTGAACGGGTTTTTTTCAGTGGTTGAAAGCTAGATTTGTTGTTAAGGTTATCATTATCTTTTTCCTATATGGGAATATTTCACGAGTTGCTAAAACGAGCTTAAATCTTCTAAAATACTTTTTCAGAGTCAGCTGGATGTGCCATTCAAAGTTAAAGCAGGACATATTGGTAAGTTACATTTTATCAGACACCCATGCAGGAGTTAAACATACTACTTTTCCTTGCAAGTGGCTCTAGGCATCCTGAGCAAGTAATCTTCCTAGTTTCCTTGATTTGCATACTTTGTACAGTCTGAAGTTTGTCTCCTAAAATAAACCTGTTTGAAGCTCCTTTTCTTGAGTTCAGATGGTAAAGTTAAAATATACTAGAGCATTGTCTAATGACTTCAATGTGAATGAGAAGAGAACCTAACACAACAAAGATGAGCACATGAGCAGGACTGGATCTCATCCCCTGTCTTAGCAAGACTCCATGTTATTTTGCCTTCCACTTCCCTTCCTATCCTGCTTCCCTGTTTTTGTTACTATGAAAAGTTTTTTCATTGCAAGTTGATTGTCTTTTAAGTTAGTGGATTCTTAAAGCAAAGTCTAAAGCCATTATGTTTTGCTTAATCTACCCTGAAAGTATATATATTTTTCCTGTGAATGACTTAATAGTTTATTAAGACTGGCGCTTCTGTGAAGAATGAGATACACTGTAATCTCAGGATCCTCATGTTCACAAGACATACACACTATGTCTTTTAAGTCTTTTAAGACTGTCTTCCATAGAAGAAGAAAAGTGTGTATTTCAAAAATTCTGGTTTTGTGGGTATTTAGCTGACTGATCACATGTGAGCAGCCCATGCTTTTCTTGTTTATGAGGGTGCTGTAGTGGATTTACAAGGAGGGAGAGGTTGATATTAGGAAGAAGGCATATAATTCAAGGGGGTAAGGAGAAGCCCTGTAGACTTAATAGTTCTGCTTGCCTCATGTTCATTTATGTGCTGTGTGAAACAAACAACCCAAAGAACATGTGCCTCAGATGCACTATTTTTTCTGTTCAGTGTAACAGTTGTTGAGAGATTTTGTGGTTGATGTTGATTGTATTTCTGATGTTTGGGGTTTTTTTCTCCCAGTCAGCTATTTAACTGTATACCTCAACCTTTTTCTTTTGTGTTTGTAGGTCAACTTAACCTACAGATTCCATGGCAAAACCTTTATACTCAACCTGTTGAGGCAGTTCTTGATGGAGTTTATTTGCTTATTGTGCCCACAGCCAGTAAGTTAATGTGGAGAAAAAAGTGAATATAGACTGGTGGTATTTCAGAAGTACCCAGAATGGGTTGATACTGTTTTTGGGAGCTTTATTTTTAGTAAATACTCCTAGCATGTACATAGTTAGATGGTTGGAATGGGGTGTCTTTCAGCAGTTTACATTTAGTCACCTAATTTTTTTCTGTTACATAACTATTAACAAAATGTGAAAATTACTGCTTTTGAAACAGCATCTTCCAAAAATGTGTAAGGTTTTTTGTATCATACCTTTTTATATTGTTTATTTAGGCATAAAATATGATTCTGAAAAAGAAGCCAGGCAGCTCTTGGAAGCAAGACAAAGGGAATTGCAAAGAATAGAGGAAGCAAAGCAGAAAATAGCTGACCAAGGTAGGAGTCAGAAAAGCTAATGAAAGTGATGTTACGTATTTTAATCAAGAAAGATGGTGCAATTGTCACTTTAAGTGTTTTAGATTCCTGTTTTCCTCTTGATACTTAAACCTAATAGTTACAGATTTAGCATCAATATTGCAGAGCAGGCATCCTGAAAATAAGAAGGTTCAAGCACTGACATGATCTGATATAAACAAGGCTTTTGAAATATTGCTTGTTTGGGTCATGCGTTGGGGGATGTTGTTTCCTCTTCTTTCATAAGAAGCAATTTAACTTTGTTTCCAGTAGCAAACAATTTTTATGGTTAGACTTTTTAAAAGATCCTGTTTAATATGTTCTTTGATACATGTTAAGTCTTAACATGTTAAATTCAACTTCTGGTACTTTCAAGAAATATGTATTGGCTACCGTGAGTATCAGTAGGTGCAAGTCATACTTCTGAACATCTTGATCCTTAATGAAGCAGTCAATAAAGTTGAAGTCACCTAGTCTAAGTATAGAAATGTTATAGATTATACTGAAAGGACATGTTTTTATAAGACTAGAGTACAATGTAATAGAAAGTTTAAATATCTATAGTACAATCTTCATTATGTTACTGTTTTCTCAAGTATAGTTTTAAAAATACTTCAATGCAAACAAAATATTAAATTATTTTCCTTTAACTTAGATAAAGTAAAAGAAGAGAAACAAGACACTTTTGTAGAAAAACTAGTCACTCAGGTCATCAAAAATCTTCAGGTGAAAATTTCCAACATCCATATTCGCTATGAAGATGATGTAAGTACTTCTGTATATCTCAGCATAACAGATAGTGCACTGTAACATGAAATTAGGAACCTGTCTGATTTCTTTTCTCCTAGTTGCTTTCCATGTCAAGAGATTACTAGTAAAGTTTTGGAAGTTTCATAGTCTTAAAAAAAAGTAAAATAAAAAAAATAGTAATGAAAATGGGTAAAAATCTTGTATCAAAGCATGAAGATGTTTATAAGCATATGATTGGGTACAAAGAAGATACAGTTGTCAGATCTTTGCTATATATAAATATAATGTTGGCTGTTTACTTTGGAATCTAAATTTAGAGCGTAAGATAATCATTTTTTGACATTTCCCCCCTACTCTATCAGATCACAAATCGGAATAACCCCTTGTCATTTGGGATTTCTCTTCAGAATCTAAGTTTGCAGGTAATTTTATTTTTCATTTAAAAAGCAAGTTGATGTATATTGATAGGTTAAGTTATCTTTTTGTGTATTACTGTGCTGTCTGGTAACATGCTGTTTAGTGAGTGTACCTGTAAGTATGAGCAATGCACAATGGTAACTACTTGGTTTATCAAATCCAGCATAAATATTGTGGTGGCGTGCCATTGAAGATAAAGTGCTACCATTAAAACAGACCTTCGGAGGAAATTTTTGTTCTTCTGCCTGTTGCACTTCATGGTTGACAGATACTAGGCTATGCTGGATTTGGGCTATTCAGAATCTATGAATATTTTATGGAAACTGCCATGAGCCCTAAGAAAGGAAGTTTGCACTTGACACTGGGGAGGCAGGAGGAGGACAGGGAAGAGGATGACATCTTGTTTAAAACTAGAGCTCACTTCTTTGATCTGCATGCTCCACTTTAAAGTGCTGATAGTATCATCATAGACTGTATACATCTTTTTTTTTCCTGGAAGACTACCTAGTAGTAGCAATATGCAGATTCTGCTAATTTGCTCTGATTCAGTAGTTTTGTAACTGGTAATTTTATAGACATTTTATAGAAAATATGTATAAGTAAATGTTACTTTTTTCAATGAAATAGCTGTCGTATGAATACTTGTTCCTAGCACACTGAACTGAAAGGTTTTTGCTAGCCCATTCCCCTGAACAATTTTGCTTAGTGAACAGAAGCTTTGGTATTTTTACTGATGCGCTCTTGAAATGGTTATTAGCATTGAAAAAGGTATAATAGCATATGCTATTTCTGTTGGGCTCAAACTAAAATGCTACTTCCAGAATTATGAAAGAATTCTAGTCTTTTGTTTATCTCTTTCCAAAAAGCCTGCCTAGAAATAATACTGGTGTAAAGGAAAACAGTTTGCAATAGTGAAAACAGAATTTTAAAGAATCTTCTGCTTCTTGTGTGCAGCCTGCCAGTCACTGCGCATGCATGTGTTATTGTTGGGGGGAAGTAGCCTTACTGATTTTCTATGTCATGGCTTAATCATATTAAATCAGAAGGTGGCATCCCAGTATTTTCAGTGGGGTCAATTATGATGCTATTCCTCTCTTTTCCTGTTTTGTTTCAATGATGATAAAATGTTGGTGTATTATAGATACTGGAATGATTTTCTTTATTTCTCATTTCAGACCTCAGATAAGAATTGGAATCCATGTTTACATGATGAAACTGCCAAGTTGTTCTACAAGGTACAGTATACACGGTATGCTAAAGAAAGAATTGTTAATAAATTAAGCTGAATTAGAGTTCCTGCCACAAAGTGGGGTCAAGAACACATGTAACCATATAGGCTTTAAAATAAAAGGATGTGTAGTCCAAAAAGAACATTCTGAATATTATTCATCCAGACTTTGTGAAATCCAAGTTATTAATCTAAAAGCTGTAGATATAAATATATATGTTCTGTTGCATTTTCAGCTTGTACGACTGGATAACCTTTTTGCTTACTGGAATGTGAAATCAGAGATGTTCTACCATCGTGGTTGTGATGAGTCGTTGGTAAGTTGTAGAAGAATGGCTGCAGAAGCATGGCCTTAGAATCTCTGAAGATCTGCACGGTCCAGGCCTGGTATTAGAATAGGCCTGTAATCAGAATTGCACTGAAGTTGCTGTGCTGAAGATAACAAGAAAGGTAGCCTTGAGCTATTCGTGAATCCTGAGACCAAGTAATTATGTTGTGCCAACAGGCCGTGGCTGTTACAAGCTACAGCTGCTGGGAAAGCAGGTGCAGGGCCAAGAAGGATAGGGACCGGTATGGGAATATAGGGAGTAACAAACTACAAGGCTGAAGCACAGCAACACAACTAGCTACATGGATAGAATGCTTACTTTAGTCATGATAATTAGGGGTGTGAGAACCACGCGCGCTTAGAGACTACTAACCAATTATATTTCTGCTTTACGAATATGCATGTGTATCAGTTCTATATAAGTAGTGTTAGAAACTAATAAAGTTGAGCAAGATGCATAACTCGTATTGAGTGTCTTCTTGACTCTGGCGAACCCTTCTTCCAACAGTAAGTAAAGCATGAGATAATGTACCTAGTATTCCAGTTAATAGATTGAAGCGTAGAGCATGCTTCACATTCAGTTCTGCTTCCATTTATGTCACTGTCCTGGAGAAATGTCTTGTTACTAACAGCTTTTTTAGGAAAAAAATAGTAAATGTTAAGATTTGTATGGGATGAAAGTAAAATACTTATTTGATAAACTTTAAAGTCCTTTACCAGTTACAAAATTACACACAATATAAAGTCATCTTACTATTCAGTGATTTTTATTAGCTAAAAATAGAAGCCTTATTCTGTTTAAAACATAGATGAATATTTTTAATTTTATTGTATGTCAGAGGGATTATCTGAAACCTGTACTAAAATGCTAACTTTTTAAATATTAGAATTTTAGATTGAAATTTAAATGTGACATGTTTAACTCCATTGTGTATATAGGTTAACTTAAAACACGGAGTTGCCAGCCACAATGTGATTCCAGAAGGTTATGATTTTGGTAAGTGGTATTGTATTGGGATTTGTAATATGCATGTATACTTCTAAATTTTAATGCTTCTCAGAGGCTGCTGCTTTGGCTGTTATTCAAAAATCTTAACGAGTGCAGTTTAGTTCTTCTGTAGCAATAACTTCTCTCTCTTGACAGTGAATACTGTACCATATCTGTAGCCTTAAAAAGACTTTGATTAAAAAAAGTCTTGAGTCATGTATCATTCTAATGGAATGTCATACGTAAATCTTCATTGTTCACATCAATTGATATAGTTCCTTATTTTAAGAAGTTTAGCAATAGTATGTGCATCCTGTAAATTTTGTGAATCAGACTGATTTGAGTAATAGCTTGATGTTTTTGATGTCAGCTGCCTTGTGTGAAGTGTATCTTTTTTCATTAGAGGTGGAAACAGTAATCACACAATTTGAAAACACCATTTTGATATTTTTTTTTTTTAGCATTGCCATATTGCAGGTTTTATTGCTCTGGGTGGTACTTTAGTTTGAAAGTTATATTGGCTCTACTCAGACATGGCGATGGTTTACTTTTCATTGTACAGAAGATACATGAGTTTTATTTCTCATGTGCATTTACTTGGTTGTTTAGTAAATGTTTATAAGGCAGAATGGCCTTTGAAGTGGCTTGTTTTCTAGGAAGCAAGTCCTCAGCTCACTATAGCCAGGTTTACAAAGGGCATTGTTAATTTTATGGATTTTTCTTGCTGCCTTTGCTTGGAAGAGGAAGCTTTTTGTGTCTCTGACTGCCAGAGGACTATTTGATAATTTTTTCTGCTTTCTTATCTTTTTCAGTTGCTAGCTTTAAACTTACTTTCTTGTAAGAGTCAAACATCGTCAGTTGTCTAAGTCTTTACATAGAAGTTAAAAATACTTGTATACAAAATTGCAGGATTCTGGATTTATACTCTTAAAAAGCAGTACCTTCAGAGATGCAGTGTTTGAAGAATTAAATCATGCTGATATTCTGTGGTAAATGAAAATTTTGGCTTTTTTAGAGCAACTCTTTTTAGATTGAGACATTGATAGAAAGGTAGTAAGCACAAAGTCTGCTTCTGTCATTTGGTCTAAATGCAAACATAATACTTACACATAGGAAGGACGAAAAATGAAATTTAGGAAACTAAATACAGGGAGAAGATGAATAGAAATGCTGCCACATAAAATGTGTAGATAAAAGTAAAATAAGGTTCAGAAGAAATACAGGGCTTAAAATGAAATGAAGGTAAATTGATGTAAGCATGGTTTCATCTTGCAAAAATACCCGTTTCCCCTTTATATGAACCTTTTGGTGAATTTAGAATATTTGGTATGTAGATAGTCTATCAGTATGGCTGTTGAAATCAAAGGAATTTTATATGATGAAATACAATATACACAAATTCTTATTGTTGGATCAACTGCTGAAACAGAAGGAAAAACATGGCATTGAATGCCTGGTATTGCCAAGTTGTGGAACTGTTAAAACATTTCTGCTCTGAATATTTTTCTTGTGATGTGCTTTGCTTTATGTAGGATCCATATTATTTTTTCCATGCTTACTTGGGCTTGGATTTAGAAATGTGGAATGTTTGGTTTTCTCCACTGTTGTGAGTATAATTCATCAAACAGTGTAAAACGTCAGTAACATTAAACAAAAAAATTCTTATGGAATAAGAATTATAGTGAAATAAGCGCTATGTTTGAAACTGACTTGTCCTAGCCAAAAAAAAAAATAATCCTAAAGCAGATAGATTTAAATTAGATATAAGGAAGAAATCCTTTACTGTGAGGGTGGTGGGGCACTGGCACAGGTCGCCCAGAGAAGTTGGATGCCCCATCCGTGGAAGTGCTCAAGGCCAGGTTGGATGGGGATTTGAACAACCTGGTCTAATGGAAGGTGTCCCTGCTCGTGGCAGGGTGGCTGGAACTAGATGATCTTTAAGGTCCCTTCCAACCCAAACGATTCTGTGATTCTTTAAAACACCTGACATGTAATACTGCATACAGAAAAATTTGTGAAAAGGTTCCAGAAATATTTGTTCCACAAATGCTGCCAGGATAAAACTGGAAATGGAGTAGAGATTAGATTATATTTTAAGCTATGTTGATGAAGTCTTTGTGTTTTGAATTCTAACATTTTAAAATGAACCATCTGGATAACAAGAGCTGATAAAATATTATGTATAATTTATGGCAGTCTTAAATTATTTAATTGCACTTCTTGTATAATTTCCTGTTTTTTAGTATTCCGCCCAATTTCAGCTAGAGCCAAACTCCTTATGAATCCTCGATCTGATGTGGACTTTTCATCACCGAAAATGGACTTAGATGTAAATTTACAGGATATAACTGTTGAATTCAATAAGCCACAGGTATAAACTTTTTTTATAAAGTTATATGTAATGTGGTAAAAGAGTGAGTTTGCAAGAATAATAAGAAAAGCAGACTGAAATTTTATAATAAACTTACAGGATCAATTAACTTCTTCATTTTGTTTTTCTTTATAAATTTCTTTTTGAAGAGGAGCTTGATTCACATTGTTATTGGACAATAATGCTCGGTTTGATTTATTTTTATTTTTTTTTTTTTAGTACTTCAGTGTTATGGAGCTTCTTGAGTCTATTGATATGATGACTCGAAATCTGCCATATAGGAAGTACAGACCTGATGTTCCATTGCATAACAATGCAAAGACATGGTAGGCCACCTCAGACTTGGAAAATAATTTGTTAGTTATTAATTTGAAATAATTACTGAAGGATTGTTTCTTACTTAAGGAGGTTAGAACTAACTTTCTTCTGAAACAGTCTTTTTTTATTTTTTTCCCTTAATCTAGGAGTTTTTAATTTTTTAAGCTTAAAACCCCCCATTAGTAGGGACCTCAAACCGGAGGTGAGGACATAATATTTGAAAGCCTGCATTTTGCTGTCTTGAAGACCATTATCAGAAACTTGTCTGATACTATTTTAATATGCTAACTCTGTTTTAGTGAAGGCTGCCCCATTATATTAGATACTATTACAGGAACATAGCTATTATAAAAAAATGGGCAAACCTTTTCAATACAGATAGCAGATTTGATTTCTTATGAATGTGTTTTATTATTCACACATATGTATCCATATATTTGTGGGCACTTTCTGTACAAAATTACTTTCTAGTTTTAAGTAGTAGCAACATGTCAACCTTGTATGCAAAAAAATTAAAATCCTTATGTTCCTCTACTGATCAGAAGTGTAATATTAGACAAGGAATCTAATTTTTTCACAACCTGAAGTTGTATTTAGTGGGAGTCTGCATAGCTGTAGTTGTCTTTTCAATATACCAAATGAGATGTAAGCTATACTTAATTTGTCTTTGTTTTTAGGTGGAAGTATGTTATTTATGGCATTCTTGAGGTAAATGTTCAACCTAAGCTCCGAGTGTGGTCATGGGAACATATTCGGTACCATAGGAAACAAGTGAAGAACTATAAAGAGATGTATAAAACAAAGATAACATCAAAAAAACCTAATGAAGAAATCTTAAAGTTGTTGGAGGTTAGCCATTTTCTGTTTGAAGGCTTAAATATTGTTCATTTTGATATTTGCTTAAAAAATGTTTACATGTTCCTAAGTCAGTACTGAGTTTAAAATAATTGATAATGGCCAGACTTGCAACTTCATTAGTATCTTTCTCTGTGAGTATTATTAACAAAGAGACTAGATAATTTTTTTTAATTAGTAACTGCAGTGAAGAACTTACTGGTGTGCTTTTTCTTTTCCACGTTTATTTTAAGTTTTCAGCTTGAGCAAATTAACTTGGGTTGCAATGAAAGAGTTGTTT
The DNA here is from genome assembly GCF_023634155.1 of Falco peregrinus. Lineage (NCBI taxonomy): Eukaryota > Metazoa > Chordata > Aves > Falconiformes > Falconidae > Falco > Falco peregrinus. The sequence continues at coordinate 44,708,385 of NC_073739.1, read as the reverse complement.
ACTGTGATTCCCTGTAAAACTGAGCTGTGAAATCTAATCAAAAGAAATTGTCAAAAAATAATTTCTCATCTCCTTTCTAGGAATTTGAAAAGGCCTTGGATATTTTTAACATCACTCTAGCAAGGCAACAAGCAGAAGTTGAGGTAAAATTTCATCATTTAAGTGACTTGAATAACTGTAACATAAGGTTGTGGAGATTTTAGGCAGATGCATTTGAATTATAGTGATTGAATTGTGCATCACACAGTCTTTCTGTTTTCCTGGTATTTCATGTTTGTTCTTATAAGGCATTGTTAGTTTCAGCCTTTAATTAAGCAAATATTAAATAGCTTCATATACTGCTTCTTCAGAATAACTGATCTGGGATAAATTTCTTTCCACTTTTGGTGAGAAAGATCTATTGTGGAAAATATGATCAAAGGATAATGGGGTAATCAAGTTGGAAGCAATTATACCCAAAGCTTCAAGCCTCCTCCCTGCCCCCCAGCAGCCTAGACTATTTTTTCCTTTCTTTCCTGATACCCTGTTATGTAGGTTGAACACCTGTATATGTAGTATGCTGACCTGTTACTATTCACAAGTGTCATTTGGAATACAGCAAAAGCAGAGTAAATATAAGTAGATGATCACAATTAGGCAAGGTAATGTAGTAGTTCCACTTAATTTGTTAACCTTGTTTTTCCTAGGTTAGTGTACTGCTTAGTTTTCAGTGCAGTGTCTGACCATCAGTCCAGGAGACTGAAGTGAAATCTGTATAGATTTTCTGAAATCTGGGGTCTTTCTCCATTAATAATCAATGTGACTAAAAGTAAGCAGAATGAGAAGCTAAGAATCTGAAATACTGTATTGATAATTAACGAACATTAATAATTTTTTATGGCAGTGCTTGAATTTTTTTTTTGTGTGGAGTATATTAAGTATGGTAGTAATGCAGTCACTGCAGTGACAGATAGGGTGCTTTGAAACCAAAATTCTGAACAGGAATCCATAAATGGGATTTTTCCCTCTAGTTATCTGTATGTGCGCTCACATTTGGATGCTTGTATGATCATTATTCAGACCTCTACATAACCAGGAGACACATTCATGTCCTTCCCTCTCAGTTGTTTGGCTAGGTTGGAGTGCTTTTCATGAGAGTTTTTTTTGTTTTGTTTTGTTTTAGTTCTCATTTAATTTTGGCATGTTTTTGTCTTGTAGCATATAGTTTCTTCTGGGTTTATCTTCTTCCTCCTCCTCCTTTTTGCAAAGTGACAAAGATCCCAGGGAATTTCCTGATTTCCTGTCTAGTCTTACTCTTCTTTTCTCCAGTGTGATCATGCTGCTTACAAAAGTTTATGTCATACTGCATTCCTGACCACTTTCTGGTCCTGAGTTTTAAGATAAATTTCTGTAGTGCTTAGAATTAGGTTGCAAGCAAATGAATTTTAATTTGTTTGGGCTTTAAGCCTTGTATTTGAAGTGTTAGAAAAGCATCTTGGAAGATCACCTAGCTAACTCTGAATTTATTTCCAAGTATTGAAAATCAGGTCGCTATGATGCTAAACTGTGTTGTACCTCCATCTATCTGTCACAACTTATCTGTCTTATTGTTATCAGGTCATATCTCTGAAATTGGTCTCAAAGGACTTCTAAGAGGCAAAATCTGCTGCTAGCTTAGTGTCTTGACAGTTATGCTTAAGTCTCCTAGGAATTTAAAGTAGCACCCTTTAGATGTGGGCTGAGTAAAACCAGATAAAGGATCCTACTGTTTGTTAAGGTGTTTTGTTTTTTTAAAAAATACCTTAGAGTTGCATTTCAGGGGCTTGCTTTTCTTTAGATAGACTTTGAAATCAAGCGCCCCAGCACTCAACATTTGTGAAAACAGTACAATCTGATTTTGTGGGAACTTTGTAGCAAGAACTTTATATTCAAAACCTCAGGCCACTTTTTCTTCTTTATCACTAGTGCCCTAAGTACCAAATACAAGCCTCAGTGAACCATGCATCAAGTCTCTGTATCAGACAGCTTGAGAAATTTTGTGCTCTCCTTCTAGAGAAGACTTCATAGATGATTAACTGAAACTGGAGTACAGGATGATGCTCTTGATTCTCACTTCTAGTCAAAGCAGTTTACCTTGCTGAGTAATCTTTCCACAGACTATGACTGTATTCAGTATTAAACTATTGTAAATGAAGGACAGGAGAAGCTCAGCAGGATTTCTTCAGGAAATTTCTTTAGTACCCATACTGCATAAATGTTTTCTTCATCTGTGCAGAAGTGCAGATCACCTCCCTTCTGTCTGTAGCCTTTCTTACCTTGGATTCTGGTGCCAGCTGCTGCCTAAGATGTTGAGAATCACAGCTTTAAGCATCACTTTTTTATCTCCATGGCAGTTGTCCTTCAACAACTCCTTGGTGTCCTAGAAACCTCTGATTTCAGAGGTTTAACAGACTTTTTTTCTAAGGCTCTGTCCATTCTTGCCTTGGACCATTTTCTCTCTAACACATACTTGATGACTTGGTGTCCTTTGTAAGAGGACTTTGGAAGCCTTTGTTCAAACTTTTTGAGGCCTTGTGTCGGTTAGCTTACATTTGCATAATTTCTCCTGGGTGAATTCATAGTATCAGTTCAGAAGCCTTTGTTTTTGTCCTGCCTTTCATTGGCCTGTAGGTGGATAGAAAGTTCTGATTTATAGGCAGCTGTTTTCCCCAGTTGTGTTGCAGAGAGGTCTTGGGTTTTTTGAATGCTGAGAAGGAAGCCCAGTCTCACTTACTTTGGGTATCAAATTCACTGCAGCATCTCTAAATTCAGGACTTATCTGCATTTCTATCTTTTTTCAGATCACAGTAGTCACAAAGAGAAATAATTAGCACTCCTCTGTCTCTCAGATCACGTGATGTTTGTTTGCCGTTCCTTATGCCAGACTTTCAGTGGTCAAGTCTGGATGTACCTTGCATTTTCTGTGGTTATGCAGTACTGGAATCATCACTGGCATCAGGCAGGACATCCCGTAGTCATTGAAATAATGAATGTGGGAAAAGGAAGGGCTTTTGTACAGTTCTAGCTTATATGTATTAGATCCAGGAATAGCTTTCTATATTCCTTAGTGTGAATATTCTATTAAAGAGCAATGATTTTTGTATTATTGCTTTGGACATCTATTTTGAAATGAAAAATACAGGGATCACTTAAAATTTGGCCTGTGCTGGCTATTTAATTGCTTACATGTGTATGTTTAATGATTCTTTAGAAGTGCATTGTTGTAATGCAGAGTACTATGTAATATTATGGATTTTTTTTTTTTTTGTGATAAGAGCTATAGAGAAAATCTGCTATGTAAGAAACATTGATTTAAAATCAGCTACCTTTTACTTGGCCCTTTTGTTCATAAAGGTGGTTGGGATTTGGTCTTACGCACTGTGTACTTGAAAAAATTATTAGAAGAAAAACTAAAAAATACCATATTGCCTTTTCAGTGGTTGACTAGTGTTTTGGGTTTGCATTTTTTCTTAAGAAAATGAAGAAAGATGCATGAAGAAAATGACTTCTTGGAGTATTTTTTAAATTTCAGGCAACTAAGGCTGGATTAAAAATCTACAGACCAGGTGTAAAACAAGATGATGAAAATTCTGGCGGCTGGTTCAGTTGGATATGGAGTTGGTCAGGTGAAAAAAAGGATGAACAAAAACAGGAAGTAAAGGGTTCAAGTATGTTCTTTTATTGGTATTTTTTCTATTATTAAGAATGACTTACTAGAAAAATAGGTCCCTATCAATGGAACTTGGGACTTGTTCAATATTTGGGCTATCAAATTATTGACGTTTACATTTTCTCTTAGGCTTTTTTCCCTGAATAAGTTGTTTGTTGCATGTTACGGAGGTACCTTACAATTCCTTCTGTAGGTCTTTCTGAACTGTCTTTAATTTGTGCCTTCTCCTGCCACAGTTCCTGTGTTTATGTACATAGTGTACTGTGTGTAGGGATTTGAAGAAAGTGCTGGAAAACAGTAGCAGTTAATGGAATGTAAACAATTTTACTTCCATTCCCTTTATAATTTGTCTCTTTCATGCAGTGTATTAGAGTTTGATTCACTGAAGTACAGGCACCTAATAAAGGCTGTGGAACATGGAAAGTAACTCAAAAGACTGCTTCTATTGTTAGCAAGCTAGGAAATACAGTACATCAGAATAAAAGTATAACTGCTTTTTAAGGCATGCTTTAGGAGACTCGGGACTTTGCTTTAAACCTCAGGGTTTTTGCTTTTAGGAGTTCAGGACAATGTTGCCAGTATCTACTGTATGTTATAGAGCTACCAAGCACTGGAAAGCATATAACAGGTGTTTACATTTTTGATACCTATATTGAGTTTAACTTCTTTCAATGTGACAGGTCTTGAGGAGCTAATGACACGTGAAGAGAAGGCTAAACTTTATGCAGCAATTGGATATAGTGAAACAGCTGTGGATCCAACCCTTCCAAAATCAGTAAGTTGTAACTGACTACGATAATGAACAATCGGTAGCTTTATCTACTAATAAAAACATAAAGATGATAGGAAATGGTTTTTAAAATTGCTTGAAGCTCTGTCTTTGTACTTGAATACTATTCTGATGCTTTGTAATTAAGTTCCTGCATGCTGGCTTTGTGAAAAACAGCATCCTTAGATGTAGTTTTAGGAGCATGGTTATAAAACCTTGGATATTCTGAAAAAGTTCAGAATGAAATTTTGCTCTCAAGGTACAATAAAATCATGTAAGTAGTGTATTGTTGTTTAAGTTACAAAATGCTTCATATATTCTCATACAAAGTTGTAGCTTTTTTAAAGAAAGTTCACAAAGTGATTTACTGGAAGTGATAGATGAGGTAGGGTAGGTAAGGAAAGGGGTGATTGAAGGACTGTAATGGGGAAGAACAGCTTTTCTGAACCCTCAGAAATAGCCTGGTACATCAACTTTACGTGAGATAGGATGCATGGTGCAGTGAACTGTCTTGCAACAATACATCAGAGGGCCTTTATCTCAAAATGTGGTGTGGAGACATCAGACGTACGTTTGTAAGCATTACTCTAACCCTGCCTTTCCATATAACTATTTGGGAATGACTTTTACAGCAGCTATGGGTATAAGCTACTTAGCACTGAAAAAACAATATCAAACTGCTATGTGTGGTTTTCATCTCTTTGTATTAACATATTTTATAATACACTGTTGTTTTTCCTGCATATCTAGTATGAAGCCATGAAGTTCTCTGTGAAGTTGTTAAGCATGTCTATATCAATAAGAGAAAACAAGCAAACTCCTGAGCTGGTAGAATTTGCATTAAGTGGCTTGAGTACAGTATTTACTCAACGACCAGGTGCCCAGGCAATAAGGTGAACTTTCTCTATCAAACTGTTCTTTGCTCCTTAAAATGTTGATGATGTTTAATAGTCCCTTTAAGGCTCTGTCATGATTTTGACTTCTGTTCTTTACTGTCATTTTTTGTGCAGTTTGGAAGCATAATCATTCTGCAGCTGATTGACAAAGTCAATGGATACTGTTTCCATTATAAAATTCCATCTTCAGAATTTTTTGTGCCAATACCTATTTTCTCCTTTTTTGTTGTTTCAGTTTATCATTATGTACAAGCAATCCAGTTTCTAACTCATTTCTTGCTTTGAGAAGCAACTGTTACTCCCTTTGAAACTTAATCTGACCGAATTGATCTCATAACCACTGGTGTGGTTATTTAGGCATTTAACATGACTGAAGAATTCTAGTTTTCTGTTGAGCTTTTAGATTTGCAGAAGAAAGCTGTAACTGGTGATTTTGGCTTGGTTTTACGCTCTCACAGTACATGAGGAAAAGCAGCAATATGAAATCCTTTGTTTTTGTTTTACATGTAATGGCTTAGAAGTTCTGGGGGAGGGCAGCCTTCCTGTTTCAAACCTTGCCCCCTCTAATTTGAGACATATTAGTAGAATCTATGTATGACATTAAGGTACAATTGACCTTGCTGAGTTCTATGCATAATTTTTTCTTAAGTTTTGCTTGCAGCCTGTTTGTTACCCTGTGGATCTGAATGGCCCTAATAATGCTGTCGTACTGAGGAAAAGTGAAGAAAGTGTGTGGTGTTTGTTTGTTTTAATTTAAAAAAAATTAATAGTGAAACACTTCCCTTTGAGTGTTGGGAGATAAAGATCTTCAGATGAAAGCTGTTAAGAGGTGCACAGGGTACTGAAAAAAATAAATCTACACCTCAAAAATGTTTCCTTGGGGTAATGAGGCTAGAAATCTTGTGCTTCTGTGGTGTATCTTTTATTTCTCTGCAGTGGAACCCTTCCCTCTCTGTTCCTCAGTGTAAGCTGTGCCATCTAATTCCTGAGCTCATACTAGAGAATTCTTATTTGCATGTCACTTCCCTGTCCTGGCATCTATCCTCATGAAAAGTGTATGAAGTGAACAACTGGGACCCCCTTTCTTATTTACTCAAGGGTGGCTAATAAACACCAATGATAATGAAAAGAAATGCAGTTAACGCATGGATATGTGTGATATATCCCTAGGCTAAGCTATTTATGTTTAAGGTAGTGTGAAGATACGTCGTTGTTGTTGGGTTTTTGTTTGTATTTTGGCTCATTCCTTATGTGTTTACCATCTAATTGTACCTACCCAGGTGGGTATTTCATCTGAATATGCTGTTTACCTTTCTTTACAGATTTGAAACAAAAATTGCCTCACTTGAAGTTACAGGCATGTCCCGAGAAAAGTGTACACCCTGTCTCCTCTCTTCTCGAACTGTCTATTCAGACAACAGTACCTCACTCTTAAGTATAATGTTTGAGACTAATCCTTTGGATGAGAAGGCAGATCAGAGGCTTAGAATAGAATCACAGCCATTGGAAATAGTATATGATGCAGTAAGTGAATACTTGGATAAGGTATAAATCTTGAAATATCTTACTTAATAGTAAATTTTCCATGTATTATTTTTGCTTCGTTTGAACAGATGACAATAAATAGCTTAGTGGATTTCTTCAGGCCTCCAAAAGATGTACATTTAGAGCAATTAACATCAGCAACTCTGATGAAGCTTGAAGAGTTTCGTGAAAAAACATCAACGGGTAAGTGCCGCATTCTCTTCTAGCTGCACACTCAGACAAATTTTTAGATTCCAGGAGTATGAAAATACAATCTTTCCGTATTGAGATGCATGGATCACTCATAGCTTTCTAATGCAACACCTAAATAAGCTGAATTCTTCAATCTCATTACAGAGCATTTGTTCTAGGTATTGGATAGTTTTGTCTCTATCTTTTTTAACTTCAGCTTCCTTTGTAAAATATGCTCTGCACCCTGAGGTAGTATTTCCATATTTATTTTCTTGTACTTCATGCAGAGTTAAAAACAGCGTGTTACTTTCATCATTAAATATCTAAATGGCCCCAATTGTTTCATAGTCTTTAAAAACTGATAGTGGTCCTCTAATGAAACCCCTACATCCTTGCTGGAGTTGTTACTTTTCAGGACTCTAGCTGCCTTTTTTTAGGTGCTTTCCACTTTATTCCTTGATAAATGTTGATTTTGATTTGGAATGACTCAGATCCAGTCATATCAACTGTATTTATCTATCTTCCAGTTACTCAGAATAAAAGCCATTTCTCTATTTTTCATTTTATCTTAGCTTTTTATCTCTAGAGATCTTATATTTTGACACATTAATTAAAATGGTCAATACTTTTAAAACTAGGATTTGTGGAATTAACTTGTTCCAGTAAGGATATCTGAGGGTTTTTAGATCAGAGGCATGTCCAACGCAGTGTCCTGTCTCTGACTGTGGATGGGAGAGGATACTAAGGGGAGATTTCACATAGAAATCCTTTTTGGAAGGAAAAATGAATGATTTTTTTTTTAACATTTAAATTTGGAACCAATTAATATTGTACACTCAAAAAAATGTGAGTACTCAGTAGTAATAAGTGAAAGCAGTTAGAGAAGACTCAAGCATAATAGGTAGTTAATAGATTGCTTTTGGTAAGCTAATATCAGGAATGAAATCAGGCATCAGTTATATTTCTATTCATTAGTTCTTTGACTGAACTGTTAAATTAACGAATAATGTCAGATGAACCAGTAAAAGTTAGGTGGATCAACTTGCATGTCTTTTCTATCAGAAACCTCTCCAGCACTACTAAATGTATGGATACCACAGTTCATTCCTGAGATTAATTGGACAAAAATTTGCTTAGATTTGGTATGCTTGGCTCTCTGCTTACTACCACTGAATACTCTGGTTCTGATCATGATGGATTTTTTTTTTCCCCAGAAATATGAGATTATGCTATGTATCTACTATAATTTAAGCATAGCATTACTTTAGAGGTATATCCAATGACTCTTACCATCACAAGAGTGCTGATTTGGCCATAGTAATCTAAAGGCTTGTTCAACTTGCAAATGAGAAGCTTGGTGAAAATTTCTAAAAAAAAAATAAAAATGCCGTGCATTGCTTGTAAAATCTTGGCTGAGACTTAGAGAATTACCAGGGAAAGATTTGATCTGCAGAATATTGTGTTTGCAGGGGACTATGGCAGTCTCAGAGGTAGAATAAAAAAACCCCAAAACATATCAAAATAATTCATTTAGACTTGAAGTCCTTGGGGAAGAATTCTTAACCTTTTCTTTCAAGCAGCAGAAGGTAGCTGGACAACATTGGGAAACTGTGAACTGCAGAAGGGAAGGAACTTGCTACACCAAAATATTTATGATTTTCAGCACCACTAGAAGACAAGACAAAAGCTTAGTTTCCCAGAGTTTACTTTATGGACTCAGCTGTGTTCCCTTCCCAAATGAAGGGGAAATAAAAGTAGTTTCTTGAATTTTTTACATCACTCAAATACAGTTAGGTATTGGGAACTGAAAAAATGTTAATATGTTTATTAATCCAAGTAATTTTATCTTGCAAATCCTGAAGTGTGATTGCCATCCAGTTCTTCATTGACTAATCTAGCTCTCCTGTGGCAGGGCAAGCTTTAGTAAATGTTGGAATGGTTTTAATTGCTTTCTTAGCAACGTTGAGTGTGTTGCAGTGTCATGTTTTCATCTTTGTAACTCACTATCTCTACTTCTGTGATCATCAGCTTGTTGGACCTGGTAAATATTAAATGGATTGTGGTAGTATCCTAAGGGAGTGTTCAGTGCTAACCCAAAGCAAGCTATTCTTTCCTCTTCAGATAAGCAAAAAAACCCCAGAATTTGATCTCAAATGTTCTGACAGTCTGACTTTCCCACCTAATTGCATGATTTCTAAACAGCATTTTTGAAAGACCTTATATTTGCTGATCTTCAGCACCTGAAGATGGAGATGCTTGACAGCAGAATTAGTGTAAACTTCAGTATCTCAGTAGTAACAACACAAGCAGTTTGGCCGGTGCAGTTGAATACTCCCCATAAGAACTTCCAGGACAACTTGATTTCTGAATCTACAGAGCACAATGAGTTAACTCAGCAGTTGCCAAGTTGTGGGACGCATTCCAGTTCTTCTCATTTCATTTCTGCTCAGTATGAAACTTGTTTGGATTTGCATGTGTCATGTTGCTGTCTCTACTTGTCTGTTAGCATTTTTTCTGTCATCATTTCATCTACTTGGTGCTTCTTTAAAGACTGCCTGTAATGACTGGTTCAGAAATCTGAAGAGCACCTGTAACTGCAATTAAACTTAGTCATCTAGCATTCACAGCTCATTTAAATAATTTAAAGTTAGACTTGAATTTCTTTTTATACCTTCTTTTAATTCCATAACTTCTGTATGGATTACTTTGTTTATATTTATTAAATGTATTATTTTTCAGGTTTGTTGTACGTTATTGAAACCCAGAAAGTTCTTGACCTCAAAATTAACCTCATGGCTTCATACATCATTGTTCCACAAAAGGGATTCTATGACCATACATCAAATTTACTCCTTCTGGATCTTGGTAGTCTTAAGGTATTCATTTACCTAGTGAAGTAACTTACTGAAAATGATGGTTTAGCTTTTATGTGATTTCCAGTTTCTTAATTTGTATTTTGTGGTATGTGTTAAGTACAAGTTCCCCTTGCAGTTTGTATTAGGTATTTATTTTAAATTGCTTTCCAGTCAAGGCAGAAATTACTAAACTCTTCTTAGTAGATTCTTTCACCCCAAAGATTTGTTAGAAATTACTCCTTGCCTGGTACAAAACCACTGTTGATGCTTTAAACTGTTACATGGAAAATGTCTATACATTTTTTACCTTAAAATACAAAACAGTAAACTCTTTACTTATGCGATTTAATGGTCCTCTGATTTTTAGTGTTACTATTCTTTTTATCAGTTAACCTTTTGGTCATTCAGTTAACTTAAAAATGAGAAAATGACACTGTTTCTACATATTCATTGGCAAACTTATTTTTTTCCAGGACAAATGATCTTACGTGAATACGGACAACTTTTTTTTTTTTTTTTTTACTTACAGTCTGAGTAGGAATAATTCTGCCACTTACTCTCTGTTTAGAGTGCCTTATCTACTCTTGTCATAAGAATTTGTTTCAAAGCCTAAAATACTGGTAAACAAGTAAATTGTCTATGTGTCTGCCACAGACTGACTTTCTGAGCATATGGGTTTCAGTAAAAATCATGGAATAGTTTGGGTTGGAAGGCACCTTTATGATCACCTAATGCATTGCCCCTGCAACGAACATGAACGTCTTCAGTTAGATCAGGCAGCTCAGACCCCTGTCTGATCTGTCCTTGAACGTTTCCAGGGATGGGGCATCTGCCACCCCTCTAGGCAACCTGCTCCACTGTTTCACCACTCTCATTGTAAAAAATTTTTTGCTTATCTGGTTTACATCAGCCCTCTTTTAGTTTAAAACCGTTACCCCTTGTCTGTCACAACAGACCTTGGTAAGAAGTCTCGCTCCATCTTTCTTAGAAGCTGCCTTTATACATTGAAAGGCTGCAGTAAGGTTTCTTCAGGCTGAACAACCCCAACTCCCTCAGCCTTTTTTTTATAGGAGAGGTGTTCCATTCTTCTGATCATTTTTGTGACCCTCCTCTGGACCTGTTGCAACAGGTCCATGTCTTTCCTGGTGAGGGCTCTAGAGGTGGGTGGGGCCTAATGAGGGCAGGGTAGATCTCTCTTGACCTGCTGGCAGCGCTTCTTTTGATGCAGCCCAGGATACGGTTGGCTTTCTGGGCTGTGAGTGCACATCACCAGCTCATGTCCCTCCAGTACCCCCAAGTCCTGCTCTGCAGGACTGCTCTCATCCCCCAGCCTGTATTGGTCATAGAATCATGTAATCATTTGGGTTGAAGAAGACCTTTAAGAGCATCAAGTCTGACTGTTAACCTAGCCCTGCCAAGTCCACCACTAAACCATGTCACTAAGTGCCACATCTACATGCCTCTTAAATACTTCCAGGGATGGTGACTCAATCACTTCCCTGGGCAGCCTGTACCAATGCTTGCCAAACCTTTCAGTGAAAAAAATTTTCCTCATACTGATCTAAACCTCTTCTGGCACCACTTAAGGCCATTTCCTCTTGTCCTGTTGCTTTTACTTGAGGGAGTGTGGGGGGAGACCAACATCCACCTGGCTACAACCTCCTTTCAGGCAGCTGTAGAGAGCAATAAGGTTTCCCCTTGTCTCCTTCCCTCCAGGCTAAACCACCCCAGTTCCCTCAGCCGCTCCCCATCAGACTTGTGCTCCAGACCCTGCACCAGCCTCGCTGCCCGCTCTGGCCACGCTGCAGCACCTCAGCGTCCCTCTTGCAGCGAGGGGCCCAAACCTGAACACAGCGTTCGAGGTGCGGCCTCACCAGTGCCCAGGACAGGGGGACCATCGCTGCCCTGGCCCTGCTGGCCACACTGTGTCTGGTACCAGCCAGGGTGCTGCTGGCCGCCTTGGCCCCCTGGGCACACTGCTGGCTCACGCTCAGCCGGCTGTGGACCAGCACCCCCAGGCCCTTTCCCACCAGGCCCTTTCCAGCCGCTCTGCCCCAGCCTGTAGCGCTGTGTGGGGCTGCTGTGACCCCAGGACAGGACCCGGCACTGAGCCCTGTTGAACTCCATACAGTTGGCTGCGGCCCATCAGTCCAGCCTGCCCAGGTCCCTCTGCAGAGCCTGCCTGCCCTCCATCAGATCAGCTCTCCCCCCCAGATTGGTGTAATCTGCAAATTTACTGAGGGTACTCAAGATTAAACAGGACTGGCCCCAACATGGCCCCTGGAGAACACCACTTGTGACAAGCCACCATCTGGATGACGCTTGCCACCACTTGCCACCACTCATGGGGCCTGGCCATCCAGCCAGTTTTTTTACCCCGTGAAGACTATCCCATGAGAGCTCAGTGGGCACTTTTGTTGGCTACCTCGGTATCTTTGGTGTGTCTAAGCGGTGTAGGAGGTTGCTGCCTATTTCCCCTTGGATTATGGGGGCTGCATTCTTCTCTCTGTCCCTGTATTCCAGCTCGGGGCTGGGTACCCCGAGAACAACGAGTCTTACTATTAAAGATTGAGATGAAGAAATCATTAAGTACCTCGGCCTTTCCCTCATTCCTTGTCACTGTTTCCCTTGTATCTAATAAATGATGCAGATATTCCTTGGCCCTCCTTTTGTTTCTAATGTATTTATAGAAGCATTTTTTATTGTCTTTTATGGCAGTGACCAGGTAAAGTTCTACTTGGGCTTTGGCCCTTCTAATTTTCTCCCTGCATAATCTGATGACATCTTTGTAGTCCTCCAGAGCTGCTTGTCCCTTCTTCCAAAAGTCATAAACTCTCCATTTTTTTTCCTGAGATCCAGCCAAAGCTCCCCCTTCAGCTGGCCTGGTCTTGTTCCCCAAGGGCTTGTTTTTTGGCACACGGGGACAGCCTGCTCCTGCACCTTTACCTTCTTGAAGAATGTCCAGCCTTCCTGGACCACTTGGACCTTCAGTACTGTGTCCGAGGCTCCTAAGCAGGCCCAAGTCGACGGTCCTGAAGTCAAAGGTAGCAGTTCTGCTGAAGCCCCTTCTTCCCTGAGAAGTGAAAACTTTTTATGATTTCGTGATCACTGTGCCTAAGATGGCCTCCAGCCTCCAGAACAGTCCCCTGTTCACGAACAGCAGGTCCAGTGGGGCACCTTCCTTAGTTAACTTCCTGACACAGTTGGTGAGGGAGCCACCTTATACATAGTCCAGGAACCTCCTAGATTGTTTCCTCTCTGCTGCTGCTGTGTTTTATTTCCAGCAGACATCTGGCAAGCTGAAGTCCCCCATGAGAGGAAGGGCTAGTGACTGTGAGACTTCTGCCAGCTGCTTACAGAGTTTTTTGTCTTCCTCTTCATCCTTGTTGGGTGGTGTATAACAGATCCCCACCATGATACCTGCCTTGTTGGTCTTTGCTCTGATTCTTACCCAGAAACACCCAACCCTGTTGTCACCATCATTAAGCTCTAGACAGTCAAAACGCTGCCTAACGTACTGGGCTACCCACTGCCTCTCCTTCCTTGCCTACCCCTTCTGAAGAGTTTGTAGCCATCCATTGCAGCACTTCAGTTGTGCAAGTCATCCTGCCATGTTTCTGTGATGGCAACTATGTTGTAGTTTCCCTGCTGCACAGTGCTTCCAGTGCCTCCTGTTTGTGGCTCATTCTGTGTGCATTGGTGTAGATGCACTTTAGTTGGGCTGTTGATCCTGCTACCTTTTGGGGACAGAAGTTCTAATTCCTCCAGTTCTGTGTTTGTAAAACATCAATAACCCTTGTCTTTGCAGCTGCGTGGATCTCCATTCCCTGCTTCTCCCGAGATAGTAGGCTGAAGGACCTCACTAGCACATTGTCAAAAAATGGCATGCTGCCCTCAGGCTTATCTCTAGTGAGCCTGATTTTAGCCCTTTCCCTATTTAAATCTAGTTTAAGGCTTTTTCAGTGAGCCTGGCTAACTCCTGTGCAAAGATCTTTTACTCCATTTCAGACAGGTGTACCCTGTCTATTCCCAGCAGGCCTGGTGTTGTGTAAACCAACCTGTGATCAAAAACCCCAAAATTCTCCTGGTATTGATCTGCTGGGTCTTCCCGTTTCTTTCCTTACCATTCCTTGGAACTGGAATAGAGGAGAAGGCTACTTGGGCTCCTGATCCCTTAACCAGTTGTCCCAAGACCCTGAAGACTGTCTTGATTGCTCTTAGACTTCTTGCAACTTCATTGCTGCTTACCTGAAAAGTCAATAATCAGAGGGCTGTTCCAGGGTAGGAAGCTTTCTCTTCATGTATTTAACCCAGGTCCCAGCAAGGCAACAGGCTTCTGCGTGAGTCTCATCTGCGTATTGGGTCTTCTGCCCTAGGAGACTGCCTTCTGACGGGAACAATAACCTGTGCCTTTTTCTTTATGGTAGCAGTTTTGACACAAGGCACAGGCTGACTTAACCTTGGCAACACCTCCATACTAGATAAACAATCATCCTTGTTATTGTTTGGTTATACTTACAGAGCCTCATACCTGTTATGCAAGGGCACTTGAGAAGGTGGAGTAATCACAGAGGAGATGGACCTGCTGTGCTGGGCAGGAACTTGTCACTGTTGCCTCCTATCCCTTAAGTCACTGTGTTCGGCCAGGCAGAGAGAGGATAGGGAATTCTATGTATCATGCATCCTGTTGGACCTGTCTCAGGGAAGGTAGGGTGCAGTTCCAGTAGTCTTACTTCTGTCTCGCACTCCCTGATACTCCTCAAGCTACTCACCTCCTCCCAGAGCTCTGTTGCTCAGCGGAGGGGTTCCTCTGGCTGGGTGCATCTCCCACAGGTGTGCTCGCTGTTGCTATCCTGTACTGGTGGAAGAGCAAGGCACAGCCTGCGGCCTGGCACGTGGGTGGCAACATGTTCCCGCCAGAGTTCTGTCTGAGCAGAAAATGGAGTTAGTGAGAAACATTGTTGTGTAGATCATAAAAATAATTTGGATTTACAACTGGATCTGTTAACTTCAGTGACTAATTATTTTACCAGCTCTTCTGAATACTGGTCATTTGTAGGCACTTTGTAGAGTTCAGTAATCAATCTGTATGTTGGTTGGGTGCTTGAGACAGCCTTCTAGATCTAATGGAGGAAGGGAAATAGAACAGCCCACTCATCTACTCCACCATTAGTAAATTTTATCTCAGAATAAGACATAGAAGAATGTTTCAGAATTGGACTCCAGTAGATATTTCTGAGATTTTTCTTTCTGCGATGGACAAGTAATTTTCATAGTGAATGGAACTCTTGGATTGGTTCCTGTCTAATAGAAATTAGAAAGCAAGATGAAGAAATGTGGCCATACAAAAAGACAGAAGTTAAATGCTCTCAGGATACAATTAATAATTCTGTATTCACTTTGATTGACGTATGCTTAAGTGAAATGTAGGTCATTCGTTGAATGAGTATGTTCAGTACAAAACAAATAGTCTTTTTCCCTCAGTTATGTACTGGATAAGATCAACTCCCAAGGGGGAAAATGGCATATAAAATTAAACTGTATCTCAATGCAGATACATTAGCAGACTTAATTAAGGTTACACAGGCAACATTAATTTAGTAAATTCTGAGTTTTCAATCTGTACGTTATTTTTGTAATGTGATTGTAGTTCAGTAGCACTGGAAAAAGACGTGCTGTGTCTTGGATACTAGTATGTAAAGCTGTTTGTTTCATGGTTATCCAAAATATTATCTGAGCCTGACAAGAACCGATATGGATCCAAAATAGTAGATATTTAAGGATGAGGACAGCCATATTTTATTGGAGACGAACAGCACAGAGGGCACATACCCATACTTCTTTGGTATTTCACACTTGTATTCCACAACTGAGACAAAGGGATAGTGACTGATATTAAAGGAAAGACCTTGAACATAGATCACGAACAATCCAAATGCCGTCTTCCCTTTTACTCTGTTTGACTAACACGTAACAGGGTAAGACCACAACTAAATTCAAGAGGATTCAAAAATAAATTTCATGTTTCTGAGATGACTAATGCAGTAATATTCTTACATATATATAAACCCCTTACAGTTATTCTACTGGTTACAAAGAATTTGAGACTTCATACTTGGGGGTGCAAGTCACTTATTAAAGGAAATTCTATACAATATATAGTACAAAATGTCATGGATTTTTAATTCCTTTTTAATTTTGCTTTTTTCATTGAAAAAGAAATGGAGTTTAATACTTTTTTTTTCTCTTTTTTTTTTTATACGGGCTACTAATTTTAAGTAATTAATTCTCTGCTGTGATGTTTGTAAGACTGTGCCCTTATGAGGACTTAAAAGTTTACTATTTTGTCACGGTAGGATCACGTATTTGTGGAATTAATGCTTTGGGATTTTTGAAATTGATTTATGCTTTTTTTGTGCCTTTTTTTTAAGATGAAAAGCAAAAGTCGTTCTGATTTATCAGAACTCAAAGTAGGACAAAGCACTATTGAAGATATAATGTCAAGAGCTTACGACAGTTTTGATATCCAGCTCAGCAGTATACAGTTACTGTACAGCAAACATGGTAAGTATTCATGAAAGTAATTCTTCTGTATTGGGTAGGAATATTTTAGTGGTTATATGCCTTTATATTTTTAACAGAGAAGCAGTGGAGAATCTTTGGAACATACTTCAAGAGCATGTTCTAAATTGAGTGCTATGAACGTGTTACAGATTTCTAAAACATATCTTCAGGCCTTAGATTCCAATCTTAGTTTTTGCTATAAACAAAGTTCAGATAGATCCTTTATTTTTGAAGAGGTCTCATTTGATTTGTTGCATAATAAATATAAAGGTGTAATTTATTCACAGTATTTTCCTTCAGTGCCTTTTCCTTGTTTCCCTCCAATTCAGAGCAGAATCCATGAATAATGGTAACTTGATCATTTTTTGAGGGTTAAGATGAGAATCCCTTATTGAAGGGAACTTTCACTGGTAGATTGGGAACTCATAATATTGAAAGAGTCAGAACCAGAGAAGTCTAAAGCATTTGACTATTAACCCTTTGGTTCCAGAGGGGAATCCAGAGCCTAAACTTCTAGTACCATGTATTTTAAGAGTTGGGCCCTTAGTCTGTAGCGTAGATGGGGTAGCTCTTTAGATGTGAACGGTAGAAATTAAGTAGCTCAGATCTTCTATGTTCGCATGTATTGATAGAACTGTAAAAGAGATCACGTCACTTGAATTTTTAACAATATATGCTAATTAATATCAGATACTTTAATTCTGTGATATGTGTAATGGGAAGTAATCTCTTTCAGTGTTTAAAACAAAGGTTTTATTTGCTCTTATAGATGAGAACTGGCAAGAGGTTCGGAAGCTGAAATGCTCATCTCAACATATCTTGCAGCCCTTAGACGTGAAAGTGGAATTTAGCAGGGCTATGGTTGTTACAGATGCAAGAATGCCTAAGTATGTGGGTTCTTTCCTATCTTGAAATTTTATGGTAAATGACTTTTTTAGGGGAAGAAAAAAAAATCAGGGATCTAATTATACTTCCGTTATTTTACATTGGCCGTGTGTGTGTCTTGGAAGTAAAATACCTTCACTGAGAAAAATAGAGAATAAACTGCAGTAACTGCCATATGTTGAAGAGGTGTTAAAATGTTATGATGTTCTAAAATAAGTATGTATAATATATTTAAAGATTTTTATTAGATATTATTAGCTGTTTTAATTAGGTCTTTCTAGTAGCTGTTCTCATTTTGCAGTTCAAAAATAGTTTTGAACTATTGCAGTTCTCATTGAAAGTACTGATGAGCAAAAAACATGAACTTACAAAGTCTCTTCTATAAACATCACAAATTTATTCTGAAAAGTAATGTGCTGTTATACTCCCTTTCACTTAAGTTATTAATAGTGCCATTTTACCTACTAGAGATGACTTCTCAGGGAAACAGCTGCATTGGTTTGCACTTAGGCTTTATTTAGCAAAAAACCTTTTGGTTATGGAAATTATACTCGATCAGAAGCAAATGTATTTTACTATTAATGATGAAATTTTGTTGTTAAAAATCACTGAGTCAAAGTGGCAGATATTACCTTTGCGCTTGATTTGGAAAGTGCATCCTCACTAATGCCTGATAAGGACACTACTACCAAAAAGTCCAGTTGGTTCTGAAGTACTTGTAAACTAGTGTATTAATGCATTACAGGGTAATTTGGTTTATTATGTCATTAATAAGAATCATATTTTTATGCTACAACAAGCTAGTGTATATGCTTACTTCATTTTTAATACTGTTGGAAATTTAGATTTCAGCTAGGCACTTCAGAAAATTAATGACATAAAAATAGACCTCGGCTATTGCAGAAAATTGTTTAGTACAATCAGAAAAAATCAAGAGGCAGGTTATGAAGTAAAACAATTATGAAGAACTTAGGATTTACTTAGTCAGGAAAAACCTTAATACGCATCAGCAGTGCTGTGTATTAGCAACACAGATCAATGATTGCATGGTATAATGGTGCCACCTTCTGGAAGGCTGGGAGGCTGCAGTCTGAATTTTGATGCTTGGGTTTACAAAACATCTTTCTCTTTTCCTCTGTACTTTTTCTTTGGTGGAGAAAGTGAGATAAGGGAAATACAGCTCAAAGGAATCTCTTTTTTTATGTTAGAAGTTCCAAGGAGAGAAAATCAGATTTCATTTCTATGGTCATACAATAAATTGTCTTTTTTTAGGTGGGTTTGTAATCAACATCTGTCCAAGTTATGCTAGTATAACATGGGTTAAGGAGTTTCTGCTCTTAATGAGAACACCTGCTGCAGTATTGTACTACTACCTGTCAAACTGTCTTGGCTACCAGCTGTGCTTCTCCTTTTGGCAGTGTATGTGTTTAGACTGATTCTGGGAAGATTTTCCCTAATGGATATTACTTCTGTGTTTCAAATTCTCATACAGTCACTTCGCGGCTTGGAGATCAGCTGCTGCTTCTTTATGAGTACCTGCACTGTCTACAGCTCTTAGGAATGCCATGGACAGCAGTTTAGTACTAGATAAGTTGTATGCCACAGTTAGTTGCTGATCATAACTAATTCTTTAACCTGTAGCAAGAGCAAGTAACCATTTAGAATCTATCATGTTGATACTGTGACTCAACAGCAGCCGAACTTGTTCATTTTTTACCTCCTTTACTCTCCAAATGCTTCCAGTCTCTATTCTGTTGATGGTATTACGATATGCTAGAGTCATCTGCCAGTCTTGAAATGGCAGGTGCAGCAGCCTTTTATATGATGGTGCAGATCTGACCTTTTCTTTAAGGGCTTGCTGCTTTTCCTTCTCACTTTGAGTTTTAAGAAGTCTGGAAATCATGAAATTTGGTATAGTATATATCCAGTTAGGATTGTATGACAAATTTTTACATTTGGTTATGTATTTTCCAAATCAAATGTTCTATTTTCTGTTGGCGTCTAGATCTTACTACTCAAACTCATCATTACTGTCAGTATCAGTGTCGCTTCAAATGCCAAATCGCTAATCACTGCATAATTTCTCTTTTTTAAAAAGAATTTTCAGTTAATGAATATTTATGAACAAATATTAAAGCTCATGTGATCTCTAGATGAAATTGTACACAAATGATAAAGATTAAATGATAGCTTTTGTCAGAAAAAATCCTCTAAATTTTAGTAATTACTTGAGTATAGGGTATTATGAATCAGTATTGCTCACCTCAGTTACACATACATGAGTGTATTTTCAGTATACATGTAGCTGCTCCTTTATATTCCCATTTTTATAAGTATACTTGCATATAGAGCCAGCATTATATTTTTCCTGCTCTTTTAATTCATATCTGGAACTGTGCTGTGGAATAGCATAGTTTGATTGAGAAAGGTGAGTGGAAAAACATTTGATCTACAGCAAAAACTAGTACCAAAATTGCTTTCTTTAATGTAGTAGGGTTTTATGAGTTAATTCCTTAGTTCAGAGAGCACCTATTATACTAAGTTATCTAAAAAGCAGCTAATTGTGTGGGTGTCTATTTTTTTTAATTTATTTTTTGACGTTTGTACATTGAATCCAGTTGAATTCCTTGTGATTTTATTGTTCAAACCCAGTAATGAATTCACCAGGACTTTGTGCTGTCTTTAGGAAGGCACATTTCTATACTGCTGCCTTGAAGAGAATACAGATTTATCTTTCATTTGTTGAAGAGCACTGTATCAAGGGCCTTTCACTGTTAACCTGTATTTTCATCTGCTCGTTTCCTAACCCTTAAGACAGGCTTTCACTGTGGTTGGATCTGAGTACCTGCCTTTCTTTCATTTCTAAGAATTGGGTGTAGTGCTCCTTACAGTTTTTTTCACTTGACATTTGGAAGCACTAATATGATTCTGTAGTTTTCTAGCCTGTGTAAATTGTTTTTTTTATGTTTGCTTTATCCTGTGATATGTTTCCCCCACTTCTGAAGGAAGTGGCTGGGAGTCTTCTCATCTGGTTTATGAAGGTGTATGAAGCCAGTAATTAGGATACCAATATTAAGAGAATTCTGCCATATAATTGTGTTCATTTAAGAAAAAAAATATCCAATTTAGAGGAATGTACTTATTTGCAGCTTTTGAGAATGGCATCCTTGACATTTCTTTCTCTTTAATATAACCAGTCTGAACTTCAAAAAACTTTTGCGCAGGTTTCCTCATCTATTGAAGTACTTAGCTCCTCCATGACTCAGTCTCTACAGGTTGGGAATAATTTTATTCCACTTCCAGATGTTTTCTGAACCTTTAAAGCTTTTAAGAGTATTTTTGTGAGCCTGTGATTACTTGCAGTTATCTGCCTTGCCTCTGCTAAGCGCTTCCCATGTAACGGCATGGGCTATCTGTTGTACAAACATTCATCAAAAATGTCTTAACAATATACATGAATTTTTTTGTAGGGAGGTTTAAGTGCAATGGAAGTGAGAATTGCTGTGTCCTAGATAACTGAAGCACTTAAGCAGATGGACAGGTCCTTTCAGATCCAGAAGCTACACATCTACCCTGACCTTCTCTGTTAAAATAAAAGAACAAGAAAGGAAAAAAAAAGTCTAAATTTATCGCTGACAGAACTGGAATTAAGAAAAGTCAAAAGTAGTTGAGATTTAATTACCTGTGAGAACTTAAGGTTGTGAAGAAGTTCATAAACTGTAGAAAACTAGGTGCTTTAATGTGTACAATTTCATGCTTGACTTGTTCAGGTATGAAGAGCTGTTTTTCCAGTTACTTTTGTGGTTAGTTGAAGGTAATTGAAATTTCAGGGGTTTTGTCCTCATACCTTCTCCATTGTATTATATTCTGTTCCTTTTGATGACTGAGCTGTGAGTTAAGCACAGCAAAACTGGAAGGAAATGGCAGGTCCTGTGCCTTACACCCTATGTGTTTAAGCATCTGCTGTTGCCCACTGTCGGGAGATAGTTGACTTTTTGAACAGACCTCTTAATCTGTTCTAACTAGGTGTTGTAATAAAAGCATAAGCCACTTCTCTCCTTACTTCTGTTCTGCTCAGTTCTGTGAGAAACTGTAATAGGTTTTAGGTCTTTAAAAATCAGTGTCTACATTTGAAGTGATTCTACTTGATACTGGCCATAGCCTATTCAAACAGGCTTAAAATATGTCTTACTGCTTTCATTTTTAAAGACTTCTTTTGTTATGTCCTTTATAGCTATGCTATTTATTTCTCTGTTATATATCTAGACTACTGCTAGAGTCAGCTTAAATATATGTAATTTTTAGAACGTATTGTGTATACTTTGCTTGAAGTTTTGGGCTGTAAACATTCTTATGCAAAAAACCCCAACCAAACCAAACCATCTTTTTGTCTGTAAAATACTTTTAAAGGTTCCGTTATGTGATTTATTACAAGTAATTAAATTAAATGTGCCAAACAAGGGGGAACAATTTCTCATCAGGAGGAAAATATACCTTATGTAGCCAAATTAGAAGTGGTTATTAGTATTATTTGCAGTCCTGATCTGCAAGACATTGTATCAAATGGAAGTATAAATTACAGGAAGTATAAATTACATTAATAACTGGCTGTTCACTAGTTAAGTAACTTCTGCGTGCAACAGACATTAAATACATATCTCTCAAAACACAATGGTTAGATGAGTAGTTTTCTGACTAGGAAGACTTGTGTGTTTTCAGAAGGAAATTATGTAAAGTTTGAATAAAATAGTTTAAAGATAACTGTGTTTACAAAACAGGTTCAAACTTTCTGGACAGCTGCCTTTACTTTCTATCCAAATATCAGACCAGAAGCTGACAAGTATCTTGGAGCTAATCGATAGCATTCCTAAACCAGAAAGTGCTCCTGCTACCAGTTCTCCTCCAAAACTAACTGAGGTAAGGCCTTTAAAAAATATCAGAAAAACCTCTTTTTGCTTTTAGTGTTGCAGTTTTGAACGGAGCACAAGGAAGTGGAGAACAAGCATGTCCTTAGTACTTCTTGAAAAACTTAACTAATTCTCTAAAGCTATAGAAATTTTGCTCGTTATTTAGTTTATTGTGATCTTTGGCTGAAAATTATGGAATAGTTGTTCAGTGGCTGAATTTAAAATGCTTCCTCCCCTTCCCCTGCCCCAGCCCCGCAACCTTCTGCTAGTCTGGGAATTACTTTGTAGTTCATATTAATTGTGGTTAACAAACTTTTGTTGAGGATTTGTTTAATTGTATCTTCAAATTTACATATATATCAGTGCTGCAGAGTTTGGGTTCAGCTTTTTTTTTTAGCAAAGGGAAGGTTGACACTTCGGAATTTTTAGAATTTAAATGGTATGTGGATCTTAGATAGGAGTTTAACTTTCAAAAATGAAACAAAAAATATCCGCTAGCTGTGGCTATGTTGGCTAAACAGCATCTGACTGGAAAAAGTGGAAGCTTCATTTCATCTGACTTAACTGCTCATCACAGCTTCTCTTCAGTCAGTTACACAGCATACCTGAGTGGGCAGCAGTTCTGTCTTGCATGTCTTAAGGTTTATGGGTGTGGAGTGCATTCTCCCCCTACTTGCCCACCCCCTTTCCTTAGTTAAAACTGGTGCAGGTCACTATTTTATGCCATTTTGAGGACTGAGGACTGCCACTTTGTTCTTATTACTACTGAAAAGTGGTCTTTACCTGTTGATATGAGCTGTTCTTAACAAAACTAGGAAATGAACTCTTGAGTTGCAAATGTTAAACACCACTCTAGTCTGCATGATCTGGCTATGTTTTATGTATCTTTAAAGCAGTCCTATCATTTGAACATATGTGAAATCTCAAAGTTAAAGACATAATTGGGCTATCCATTTGTCGTTTGCAAATACTTCTAATTATCTGTTATTTAATCTTTTGTGTACTTGATTCTAAAGGAATAATGGTTCTCTCTGTGTTTTTTTAAAAAGATTATTTAATTATTATCTTTGCGTATTTGTACAAATTATTCTGCCCTGTTTCTGATGGCTGTTGCTTCAGTTTTGGTGGCATTTTCTGTGGTTTATGTTAGCATAATATTAAATAACAGTAAATGCACACAACTAGACATGCATACCTATTGAAAGTATGTATAGAGTGAAGATAGTTTCCCTTCAACATGTAATTCCTGCTATGTCTTTAGTGGTGACATTAAAATTGTAACTAGTTCTGCCCTGACATGCTCTTTCAGTCTTCCTATACTAACGGTGTCCCTGAGCCAAAAGCCACCCTAGTTTCTGTTTTGTGCAACTAATCACAGACTTCCTTCAAGAATAAGTGATGGGATTTTAGTTTTAAATAAATAAAATGTGTACACATATGATGATTATCCTGTACTTTATAACATTACTTATATTTGAATTTTAGACTTCAACTATTTCATTTAAAATATTTCAAGTGCTTTTGTGCTTAGTATTACCTGTATACTACTTGTGATGCTCAAGATGAGGTGAGGGAAGACAGCCAGTGTGAATGTATTTGCATTATATGCAGCATCCGTATTAAAGCCTATGGTTAAACTTGTCTGCTTAAGCTTCCATCTACTATAGAGCTGGACAGACTCAAATTGCTGGTATTAAGTTCAGTTAATTTGAATTAATTTGCTGCTTTGTTGGTGGCAGATACACTCCCATGCTTTTATCCTTGTAGCTGACATTGTTCTGAGCTGTGTTGCCATCACATCACTTCTGAACCTAAAAGGATGTGAATCCCTTTTTCAGAGCTCCCCATGTGAACTTTGTTTTGTGGAGGAATTGTTCTTGAGCTGCAAAAATGGAAGACTGTTCAGAGCAGATCCTTCTAGGTTTTTGCACTCTGTACTTTCTTGTGCTTCTGTAGAAGAAGGCTGGCCACTTCAGTGTGGAAGACTTTGCTTCTTGTGATTTGGTACTGTGAAGTAAATTCTCACAGTTTCTTCTCATTGTAGTCTTAGAATGTGAAAGTGTTATGTATGAGACACTTTCACTGTTAAAAGACTCTTAGAGACTTGTATCTACTAGTCATAGACATGGATATATTCAGTAAGGTTGAATTATGTGGCTGGAGGCAGAAAAGAGACTATTGAAATGTGGAGAGTGAGATAAATCGAGCCTTGGAAGCCATGTTCAGAGGTGCATGTTTCTTTGCTGGAATAATGCTTAGATTTCTGAATGATTGTCTGAGGCTGGGCTTTTAAAGTAGCAATATCGGGGTGGGTAGGGAGAACTACTGTTTGCACAAGTCCAGAGCCAAAGACATTCAAGAAGAAAGACATACAGACAGTGCACATCTCTCTCCTTCCTTTAGTACTCTGTGCAAGGCACATGTATACTAAATATGCACATGGAACATGAAAGCGATAGTTCTGTACAAACTCAGACCACTGGGACTACTTTCTAAGGCTTGATGGGAAATCTGGCTTTAGTGAATAAACCATTTGGTTACCTCCACTAGGAGAATTTAATTCTGTCATATGTGATACCACATGGAATGAGGATTCTTTTCCTTTTATCTGCTGTAGTGGCAAAGCAGTGACATTTTATGAATTTTCAGTTACGTCTCTGGGTTGTGCATAACCGCATCTCACAAATGAAGACACTGCTAGCATCTGGTTTTCAACAGGGCTCAGTGCCGGGTCCTGCCCTTGGGTCACAGCAGCCCCACACAGCGCTACAGGCTGGGGCAGAGCGGCTGGAAAGGGCCTGGTGGGAAAGGGCCTGGGGGTGCTGGTCCACAGCCGGCTGAGCGTGAGCCAGCAGTGTGCCCAGGTGGCCAAGGCGGCCAGCAGCACCCTGGCTGGTACCAGACACAGTGTGGCCAGCAGGGCCAGGGCAGCGATGGTCCCCCTGTCCTGGGCACTGGTGAGGCCGCACCTCGAACGCTGTGTTCAGGTTTGGGCCCCTCGCTGCAAGAGGGACGCTGAGGTGCTGCAGCGTGGCCAGAGCGGGCAGCGAGGCTGGTGCAGGGTCTGGAGCACAAGTCTGATGGGGAGCGGCTGAGGGAACGGGGGCGGTTTAGCCTGGAGAGGAGGAGACTCAAGGGGGGTACCTTACTGCTCTCTACAGGTACCTGAAAGGAGGCTGTAGCCAGGTGGATGTTCGTCTCTTCCCCACCCCACCCCTCAAGTAAAAAGTAATAGGACAAGAGAAGATGGCCTCAAATTGTGCCAGGGGAGGCTTAGATTGGAAATCAGGAAAAATTTCCATCACTGAAAGGGTGGTGAAGCATTGGTACAGGCTGCCCAGAGAAGTGGTTGAGTCACATTTCCTGGAAGTATTTAAAAAATCCGTAGATGTGGTGCTTACAGGCATGGTTTAAGCGTTAGGCTTGGTAGCGTTAGAATAACAAATGGACTTGATGCTGTTAAAAGTCTTCTCCAGCTTATGATTCCAACAATGATTCTGTGATTCTGTGAAATTTAGGAAGAATTCGTGTGCTCTTATGTCTTCTCTGATGTCTTTTTTCCTTTTCCCCACCTGTCACTAGTATCATGTGACTTTTATAAAGAACAGTTCAACTTTTACTCTTCTGTGAAGTTGCCATACTGCAGCCCTATGAGGGACTAGGTTTTGTCTTCCCTGAGTTTTCATATGATGTGCTTTTTCTGGCCATCTTTTCATCTGTGAAGTTGGATGTTTGAATGGCTGCGCAGTGTTTCCTAATGTATTTTCTCTGTAGCTAAATGAATGTGTAGTACCTGCTGTTTCTACCTGATTTAGGCCTCATGTCTCTCCATGCTTTTAATTTTAGTAATGCAAGTGTTGAAATGCAATGATTTGTATTTAAAATAATACCAGTTTCCTTAAGTCGTAAAACTTCGTGGAGCACATGGGCTTGCAATAGCATGCATGACCAGTGAATTCTTGTAAAAAAATTTGTTATCTCCTGTTTCAGGCTGCAGTATCCCCTGTACTGTCAGCACCACATTTATCACAAGGTGTGTTTCCTGTGTTGGATCTTCATTCGTTTGCTGAGTCAGGTAATACGATCTATTTTGAAGTCTGATTTGATAAACAGATCAAGTCAAGTTTCTGAGTTTGTTGAATTTGGTTCCTTTGGAGTAAGTCACCATTTTTGGCTTTGTTTCAAGTTCCTGCAGGTTGAGTAGTGTTATGTTCTGCACAGCTTATTACAATTCACTTCGTACAAAATATTTGTGTCTTTTCTCACAGCAGTAGAATTCTGTATGCTTGTTCTTGCCCTTCCCTTTCTGAAGGCAAAGCAGTAAAATGTTTATTTGGTAGGATGTCTTTGCATATGTTTCTACAAACCTCTATTCAGAACATCTGAAGTAGTATGTATGTCATCTTTTGCTTCAGTATGTACTTAGTCCTCTGATGGTTTTGGATATTTTTTCTACTGTAAAGGATTTCTCCTCTGCTTAGCTGGATTTATTTAAATTAACAAAATACTGAAATAATGACTGCTAGAAACTACTGTGTTGTTATAAATAAATATTTCAACTTCTGCAGGATCAAAGAGAAGAATGTCTGTGAAGAAGCTAGTCGTGTTTAATATTGCCTTGCTGTTCAGACAGCTTAGCTAGATTGTAACATTCCATCTAGTAGTTAACGTTTGAAAAATAATCAACTATATAGGTGTTATTTCAGTGTCAGTCACCTTTGTCATGCCAAAACATTAAACTGGAGAAATAGAGAGCAGTACCTCTTCTCTCGCAAGTTAATGATATATGTGGTTTGTAAACACTAGCAAAATTATTAGTGAACTTAATTTTTACATGTACTCTATCACTTTAAATTCAGTGTGTCTGCACTATGTATAGAAATACATATTTGTGCATTTTCATCTGTTTTTTGTATTAGTTCCTTTAAGTGCCCCAAGGTAGAGAGAATGTGTCTTTCAGTTCTCAAACATTAGGGTGAGGTGAGAGTGAACAGTGGCAACAATGAATTTGAGAGAGTACTAACTAGACTTTAGATTGAATCAAGTCTGGTTTTTAATTTATACTATACATACAGCTGTGTAATCATTTTAATGGATTCATGTTATTTCTCTGTTTTCACCCCCCAGGCTCAAAGGTGCTTTTAAGCCTTAGAAAATACCTCTTTATATCACTTCAGCTTTGTCAGAAGAAAGATACGTTACCTTTAACTTCACTGTTTATGGTTTTTAGGTGATGGAAAAGAGCTGTGTAAGATGGTGCAATTAGTTTGTCTTTGTCATGCTTCTGTAGTAATGTCAGGTGGTTTAAAAGCTTGATAGTCCTTAGGTGTCTCTCCTGAAATGGGAGATCCTTAACAGGGAGAGATCCACAGTAGTGTTGCTGATAGTAAGGCAAAGGCATCTGTACGGTCATCAACGTTCAGTCCAGCAGAAGAGTTGGTTATTAAGCTATGAGTTCACACTGAATGCAAGATGAGCCACAGTTTTTACTGTCTTTTTCACAGCCAGTAGTGAGAGAATGCTGATGGACTTAGTTGATGAGAAATGATGTATGATGATGTGGTGGCAGGAGCTGTAGGTGTGATAAAAAGTTGTGGAGGTAGGAGCAGAGGTAATTATAGGAACAGACATTGTTGGTTGCTAGTTATCAGCTAGGTAATCTTTCCATACTTGCACATTTAAGTTCTTATAGATTAAGGCTAAAAATTCTAGGTCCTAGTACTGCAAAAAATATTGGCTGTCTAAAATGTGTATGTAATATTGTTGTGAACTAATCCTTAGAATCAGAAGAAGAATTTTATGATGCTCTAAGCAGTCCTGTGGAAGACGTGCCATTTTTTGAAGCCCCATCTGGTTCCCTCAAGCGAGCTAGCAGTACAAGGCGAAAAAAGCTATCTAAACAAGAATCACTGAAAAATATGACAGAATTCCAGCTGAGGTTTGAAGTAGCTGAGGTAAATTTACTTTATTTTTATTTCTCTGAAGCACATCTGAACTGTAACCTTTCCTTTTATTGTGCTCATGAATCCATGTCTGCAGGAGTATTGATCCCTGTTTCTTGCTGGAACTATTCTGTACAGTTTTTTTCAAGTCACAGTTGTGCTTCTGCATCCTTGTTGTCACTGAAACGCTCTGATTTATCCACTTTATTTCCCAGCTTAATTTATCACTGTATTTCCTTTACATAAGAATCACTCAAAGAACAAGTTATGTAGTTGTTGTGTCTTAAGACATAGCATTTGACAACTTTTTTCCACGTACTGCTGTGGTCACTGGAAAAACTTCATTAATGTTTCCTCTTGTACCCTGTTTTTCTGCTCCAGATTTTCCCAGACTGTTAGCCTTACACCTAAATCTATAACTTGTTCACTATGAGGTTTTGTGTGTTACTCTTGCTGTTTCAGAACAGGGGGGAGGGAAAGAGTGTTTTACTAAATACATGACACTGTTTCTAACTGCATTGGTTGGTCTAGTAAAAGACATGTCCTCTTACTGCTATTATTACCTTTAGCATTAGACCATATTGACTGTGACAAGTGTTATTGCTGCTACTCACTGTATAACTTTACACATAAATGATACAAATTCAGTTAACTTCACAAATTCTGTTTTAGGGTAGGGGTTACAGAATAGCTTCAGCATATTATATCTAGCTTGCAACGGATCTTCTTATATACTGCACCTTATGGAACAAATATGAACAAATAAAGCTGAAACGTACTGGTTTTTGTGTGACAAGACTTTAAAAAATGACTACTAGTCTAAAGATAGATGCTGTATTTTGCATTATTCTTTAATGGAAACTTACCTTGCAGTCTATAAGAAAAAACCCACAATTGTGAATCTAGTAAGAATCACCTTCTCTCTGTTTGTTGGCTTTATAGTTTAAAATTGCTTGCTGGGTATAGTTTTTGATTTTCGATATTTTAAAGACCATTATGTGAAAAGGAAGAGTACATATCTTTGTTTTGCTTTAGTTGTGAAAGACAGATACAGCTCAGCTAGCTATTTAGTGAACATCTTTGTCATACATAGGTGAAAAAGTAGGAAATCATCTTGCTTGGAATATTCAGCTTGGGAATCTGACTTTTACCAGGAGAGTTCAAAGATTCCATTGAAAGCACTAAACCCTTCATGCTGACTGCAAACCTAGTTTTCACTGGGTTGAACCATTACCAAAACCTTTACAGAGTTGTTCTTAAAAATAAATTAGTTCATGTAAGTGTACTTTGGTATTACATATGTACATGTTTGAAGTTTTTGTTAAAATAGCAGCAAACGGTATTCTAGCAATTTTGCTTGGGGAACTGCTGGTTTTTTTTCCAGGGTATTTGCTATGAATAGACATTAACTGGTAAAATACGTAAATATATAATCCTGTATAAAAACTAAGAAGATAATTCCCTATGTTTATTTTCTGGTGTGTGTGTGTTTGGTTTTTTTTAGGTCTTAATTAAATTATGCCGTCTTACTGGTAATACTGAGACACCTGTGCTGCAGCTTGATATTGTAGGGTTAGGCACTGAACTTAAATTAAGAACATTTGACATGACTGCAAATGCTTTCCTTCGTGAAGTTTGTCTGCTGTGCCCAGAGTACATGGGTAAGTATTTATAGTCTGATCAAAAAATAAATCACAAATAACATTGTGAATTTGTCTTCAGAAAGCCTTTAGGGCTTTCTTTTGTCAACTGAGGAAGATTTGCTTCCTAAATTAAATATTAGACGGTTTTAGGGGACGAAGTAATTCAAGAGTTCGTTGTCTTACTAATGCTTTGGTAAAAAAATGTTCTAGTGCCGATAATTTTTAGTAGAGAAATCTGTTTTAAGTCTGCAGGAGAGGCTTTCTGATTAAATAGTAATGACAGCTAGTAGCCTAGTTTGTAGTCTGTAGATGACTAAAAGAGTTGTAGAAAACTTGTAAATTTATTTTCTTTAAAAAAAGTAATTATTTTATTCTTCTGGATTTTTTTTTTTAAAAGATGATAATGACAAGCCAGTTTACATAATTACTACTTTGGATAATGTAGAAGATGATCTTCTAACTCTGGAGTACATAAAGGTGAGAAGCACGTTGCTTTTGAATTGTAAGCCAGTCATAATCAGTGCAGTATTATTGAGCAATTGTTGAGTATTTCTCCTTGCCTGTTCATTTCTTAACATGTTGAGTGTCATGTGCAAAAGTGTTTCTGCTCCCTAAACAGATTAACTTGCACATCTGAAGTTGTAGTGGTTTTAAAAATACATTCTTTCTAATGAAATTTGCAAGCTTCTCCTGATCTGTTTGTTTGTTTTGCATGCACATTCTGGTGGAATAGGCTGATATTAATGGACCGGAACTGAAAACTGCCTATCAGAATGTTCTACAGAAAATAAAGGTATGATATCTTTTTTAACATCATTTTCTCATTGTGGGAAGAGAGGCAAATTAGATAAACATAATTTGTTCCTTTAGGTGAACTTTTCATCTCTAGATGTTCATTTGCATACTGAAGCTTTGCTGAATGCTATGAACTATCTGAATAATCTTCTACCTAAACAAGAAACTAAAGTTGCAGAAGAACTTGTCCATGAAAAAATAGAGGAGAAGAAGGATGTTCTTAAGAAATTAAGTAAGTTTTAGATTTTTTTTTTACTCTTTTAATTCTTCTCTCTGGAATTTATTTTCTATTTTTTAAGCCTATCAATGACTTTTGAAATGAGAAATTTTGTTCAGGGTATATTGTAATAAGAATGTTAGCAATCAGAGCAGTATGCAGTAGCAAGGGTAGACTTGCTGGCTGGAAGTGTATAGGGAGGAATAACTGTATAATTAATGAGGTAAGGTAGAGGCTGCAGCTGTTGACATTTCCTGAGGTCAAAATACAAAGCTTGTTTTTTGAAGATCTGTGTTCAGACTCACTTGGTTATGATAATCTGTGCTGAATAGTAGCTTACTGGCAGTGATTGTTGCTGACGGTGTTCTCCCATATAATGAGAAAAGTGGTTTTGCCTTAAGCGTTGATGAGGAAAGGGTTTTTATAAAAAGCAAGGAAATAAATAACATTTGTGTTGGAAAATTCAGCATGAAGATGAAAACTTTCTGTGGTAAGTGTATTAAATGTGTTCCAGACATTTTTGTGCTTTCCAAATAATAGCATAATTACTCTTTTTCTCCAACTCTTTGGTGAAATGGCTTTGTATGTTACCTTTCTTTCCATCATAAAAATATTTCTCCTGGTTTAAGTTTGCAACCTGCAGGTAGTACTTGTTTAGCAATTGTTGATTGTGCAGATACTGGCTGTAGACGTTAGTACAAAATACACCCTATTGCATTTCATAAGTTTTAGGATAGTTTCGGTTACTAGTGATCCACTGATTTGCTAAATGGCTAAATTCTGTTTGGCACCAATTTTGTAGGAATAATATGTTGGAATTGCTGATTTGAGTTTATTAACTGGCACAGGAATTTGCATTTCGCTTGAAGTGTAATTAAATAAGTTCTTGCATGGTGGAAGGTGGCTTGAGCATTTTCAATCTTTCCTTATAAAAAGCTGTTAAGAGCATTCATTAATAACAATTACTGTGTTTTTAGGAACATATAAGTAGAATAAGAATTCCTGCAGTTTGAGAGAAATCTGATGAGCTTCCTCATGTTTACCAAAGGTACCTGGTACTCTGTAGGTATCTGCTTTAGATGTATAAATTTAGAATTCCTAGCTTTCCTTGGTCTGAAGAAGCATTGCCACTGTTGCATACTGAAAGGAATGCCGGCTAGCCAGTTATCCAGTGTTGGTCTGAGGGAATTACTCTGCTCTAATAAGGCTAATCTCATTTCTCCATGTGCAGTTTTCTGATATATTGGTCAAGACATACCTTTGCTATGTATTCAAGGCACGGAGTATATGCACACACACAACCCACCACCCTTCCCCCTCCCTCCCTCCCGCCTCAGCTATCTTTTTGGTTTCTTTCCCACCCCACCCCTCTGGCATGAATCGAAACTCTGGATTTCTGTACTATTTGAGGACGTCAGTCTCTTGTGGATAACTTGCTTGCCATGTAGTTTTGTCATTCTCTGACAGATTTTGGCAGGTCTGGTTTGTTGAAAATGCTGTGCAAGACCAAACAGATCACTTCTGTTTTTTGATCTTGTGTCTGGGAGCTGCTTTGAAATGAGTGCTTCTATTAAATGCTCAACATTACGCCAGTGATTGTTTGTTTCTTCCATAGAGGACTTCTCTGAGACCTTTGCAGTTATTGCTTGATGTTAATTGTAAAACAATGAGGGTCCAGCTAGTTATTAAAACAAAAACCAGAACACACACAAAGAATACAGCAGAGGATAATTCTTAAGATGATTCTAGTTCAAGTATTGTAATATTCGCTTTGCATTACTGATTTTGGTACTGAGTTCTGTCATATGACCGACCTAGTCAACCTGCTGTTACACTGATGAGATCTTTCTGAGGCTGCATGCATTCACTGATGTTAGTTCTTAAAAGCATTTCAAGTTAAACTGCAGTACTGGTTTGGTATCTCTAAACCCCATGTATCACATTTGCAACATTGGTGAGATTTTTTTCAGAATGTTAATTTGTGCTGCCTTTACAAACATACTGCTGTTTGGCAAAAAAAGGTTTGTAGGTTCTGTTTTGGGGGAAGAGATGGAGGAAAATGAAGGAAAATATTTGTATTAGGAATGATGAGAGATAGCTGGGATAAGATGTGGGAAGAGCGTTAATATGTCACACAGCCATTGTCTTTCAGCTGATGATTTTTTATTTTTCCATCAGATTAAGAAGTTTTAGTTCCTTAGCTCTTTCTTTGAAGGTGTTTTGTAGGTCTCAGTTGCATAATAGAACTGAGAAGTAAAAGGTGGAATAATTGCTATGTAAAAAAAAAAAAAAAAATCTTCCATTTAACTGTATTTCTTAAGTCATTTTTTTTCTGTGTGAGATTGTTCTCATTCATGATGGTTGTTTGATTTCAGTTACACAGGAACATGTTTGGACACTAGAAGAAGTACTATTTATGTACCTGTGATAGTTTGTGAACTTAATTCTGTTCTGTGGCTTACTGAGAGCTGGAGGTAGAAGATTCAGCACTTCTTTATCTTCGAACCTTTTTGCTGTGCAGGCAAACATTGAAGTGTTTGGTACCATAGAATTTTTGGAGGCAGAGGGTTGCAGTAGTTTGTTATGTGTTAACATGCGACAATTTAGGCTTTACACAGCTGAAAAGCTTTCATAGGTGATTCTTCTCCCTCCTTCTCCCCTACTCCTGTACAACTGTGCAAACTAAACTTTGAATGAGGGTAGTTATTGGTTAATTTACTGTGGCTTCTCTTTTGTTAGCAACATGAAATAAAATCATATGACTGAAGCTGGTGTATTTATGGAACTAGAGCTTGATTGTGCAGGTTGAGAAGCCTTAACATACTCAAACACAATACTTACAGGTAATATCTCACGTGAAAAGCTAGGCTGAGGAAAAAAGTGGGTTGAATGTTTATTACCTTTAATTTTTCTGCTTTGAGCTTTGTTTATAGATTACCTCTAAGAGTTTACCACTTAGGACTCAAAGTCCCCGCATACAATATATGATATTTCCCTTCGTCGTTTGAAGTGGCATTAATGTTACTTCATATTTAACTTTCAGAAAAAAGTAGAGCAAGTTTTTGTTTGAGTCCCTTATCTGTTGTATTTAACATTACCTGCAGATAGTGTTGTGTGGCATCAGTCACGTCTACTCAAAATGAATAGAGATTATTTCTCTTAATGTGGAGTGAAATACTTACATTTTTATTCAGTTATGGAAAAAGAAAATAATGACTAAATATTTAGATGCCTCTGTTCTGGAAGGCACTATATTTGTCCTTTTGTACCTTTTGTAGGTTGTAAGGTTGCCTATACTCATTTTGAAGGATTCCCATTGTCCCTTCTCTTTAGTGTCTAGTTGTATTAATGGCATTTTCATATTTCAAAATTTAGGTTTAGAAAATACAGGTTGTGGAGATTACATATGGCAGATGACTTTTTAGTAAAACCAAGACCATTAATTGCAGATAACTAACCAACAGACCAGACAGAGTTGTGTATTAATGTAGCTATAATATTACCACTACTTGAGGTAAACTGCTTAGTCCTGAATAACGTATCTCTTAATTTTGAATTGTGCTGTGTAGATGTATATTAATGTATTTCTTGCACTTAATGAAATACTGATGTTGATTACCACGGTTAGTGAAGCACATGAGGACTTGTGTGTAGACAATCCTGTGTATACAATTCCTTCGTGTTGTACTTCTATTATGAGTGCAGTGCATTTTGCCAGTGCAGCCTTGATACAAACTAGACTTTGGGGAAGGGGTGCTACAACATTAAATCTTCTCCTTAGAACATAAGGTTTATTGTTTTGTATTTCCCACAGCATCAAAAAAATCCAAATACGAAGATGTTATCGATCTCAATATCTGTGCTGATTTATCTGGTTTACGTATCTTTATCAGAGAGAAAAAACACAGAATAGCTGAAATTCACATTGAAGGTAGGAACAGAACTTTAATCACAAAGGCACAAAACATAATCAGAACAGTCTCTAGATTCTGTATGCCTTTATTATTTTTAAGGTCTGGATAGCCAAGTGATCATGAAGAAAGCAGCAACAGAAGTGACTGCAAAATTGAAGAACATTATTATTGTGGATTCTGATGAGATGGCATTGTATAAAAAGGTATGCATTTGAATTTCTGAATGGAATAGACTAAATCAAACTTACTTTGTGGGCTCTACTTTTTAACTGGGGGTTTTGGTTTTTTTTTAATAATGTTTTATTTATTTTCTGGGACTGTTATTCTCAATAGGCAGACTGATGTCACCTCCACAACCAGTGATTGTTAGTTTGACATCAACTTTGTGCAATTGTGATGACCTGCTGCTTGTTACGCACCTTACTTTGTTGACTTTAATGAACAGAATTATTCAAGCTGAGATTCCATCTGAATACTTCCAGCTGTTTCAAGGATTTGTTTTATCTATTGTTAGAGCTATTTGAAGTGAAAATGTCTTACAAGTGTGAGGTACTACATCTCATTTTGGAATTAATTTTCTGCAGCACAAGTTTTTACAGTAGAGATGTTCTTTTGTTTTTTCTTCCTAAGGCTCTTTACATCACAGGAAAAGAAGTCTTCAACTTCAGAATGATATCATATGTGAATGCTACAGATGGCATTGCGTATACGAATATGGATGTTGTTGACAATCGTATTTACCTAACTGTTGGGTGTATTCAAGTAGTTTTTGTCAATAAGTTTGTTTCTTCTATTTTGGTAAGTTAAATTTTCCAGATACTGTTTCTTAGCATTCAGATAACGTTGTCAGAACTGTGAAAGGGTAAAGCATCCCATGTGGGGTTGTGACCATTTATGTAACAGCTCTTACATATTGTTGTAAAAACTTCACTGGGATACTGGCGGTCCAGCTATTTTCTTTTCTTCTCCATGTGTTTGTTGAGTGGGTGGCTAAGCAACAATATTTGCTATTATTTTTAGCAGTTTTTCTTTAAAAGACTTGTGGGAGCTTGTAGATACAGACACTGTTACTTGTTTATTATGCTGAAATACAAGTAATAAGCCATGGTAATTAATGGCTTTTTCATAAATTCTGCTAAGTAAATCTATCTTTTTGCTCACCATATGAGTAAATAAAACATAAATCATACAAGCCGCGTTACAAGGTCACAGCTGTTATCTGATTTGCCAAATACTTAGTATGTATGTTTATATATAATGCATACTTTATCATATTTTTTGGAGGAGATTATCCTATTAAAGGACTAAGAAAAAGTGTGTAGCAAAAATAATACCTTGATGACGGTTTACTATTTAAAAAAGTTAGGATTCTTAGTGTTTTTGAAGTAGTGTTATTCTTAATGACATTCCCAACATCGGTATTCTTTTCCTAGGCTTTTATAAATAACTTCCAAGCCGCCAAGGAAGCTCTTACTGAGGCAACTGTTCAAGCGGCAGAGAAAGCAGCAACAGGTGTAAAAGAGCTAGCGGAGCGTAGTTCGCGTTTGGCACTAGATATCAATATTAAAGCACCTGTTGTGATAGTTCCACAGTCAGCAATGTCTGCGAATGTTCTGGTGGCTGATCTTGGGCTAATCACGGTGAAGAACCAATTCTTTATTGCTAAAACAAAAACACGGTATAATCTCCCGCCTGTTGTTGACTCTATGACAGTGAAATTGAGTGAACTAAAGTTATACAGGTAATGTAGTGTCAAGGTTTTTTTTTTAATTCATATAATCCTTTTGGGATACTTCAGTTGGAGAGCTTTAAGAAATTGTTATCAAAATAATTAATGGTTGGTCGTTGATGAATACACTGTTACCTTGAAATAAAACAGTGAATTAATAAAAATTTTGTAAAAGCAATTAAAATACATGGTTTAGGGGAAATAGCAATCTATAAGTCTTTAAATAGATGCAAATGTTTGTTTAGAGAACTTTGTGTAAAATAGTAGACTTAAACATTATTCACTACTTTGGGACAGGTTATACCCATTTGTAGAGGGCTATTTTGACAGGGATTTCAAGCTATATGTAGTGGGAAAGGGATCAAGTCAGCAGTAAAGTGTTCGAAAATGGGCTTTGGTGTAGGGTATTGGGAGGGGGAAAGGAAGGTAATTTCAAACACAGTTGAAGAATACTGAAGAAAGAAGAGATTGCTCTCCAGTAAAGAGCAGGTAAGAGGTCCTAACTTACAAGAAGTTAGTATGTTGCATGCTTGGTATGCACCTGATGTGTCTCTGCCTTTTCAAGAAGAAATGTCTAGTTTGTGAAGGCTTTAATTAGAAATACTAGTAGTATGAGGACTGTTTTAAAGTACTGTTCAAAAAGATGAGGGAAGGATAGTAATGTGTAAGTGAAGTATGTCAAGCTAGGAGTATTTTGTTTCTGTTCACAGATCATGCTATGAGAAGGGTTCATTGCAAACTGAAGTACAGTTGCTGCAGCCACTCAATCTGGAAGTAGCTGTTGAACGAAATTTAGCTGCTGCATGGTATAATGAAGTTCCTGATATTGAAATATCTGGCCGACTCAAGCCTATGAATGTAAGCACTCATTTCTGAAAGTAGCTGTTAAAATTTCTGTCCATAAAACTCTGAGTATTTTGGGGATCCAGTGTAAACATAAGGACTTTGATCACTTGTGGCCCTTAAGGAAATTCTGGGACATTGGCTTTGGACTGAGTAGTGGTAAGATCAACAACTGAGCTGAAAATGAGTAGTTGTGTTGCTAAACCCTTACCACCTTTAGTTTCAAAGAAATGCAATAAATTTTGCTTCCTGTCCTCAACTAGTTTGCTATATGTTGCTAGACACTGCCAATACCTTAGGTACGGTTTGATTTCAAGACATATAGGAAGAGAAGATTTTGTTGTTTTGTAGGGAAAAAGGAAGTGAATCCCTTTTTGTTCTTATCTAAGTTCTGTATTTCATCTGTGATACTGCAGGCAGGTTTTGTACTGTATATTACTATTGCTAGTTAGAAATGGGTATGCTGCTACAGCCTTCCTTTACCTGTCAATACGTTTGAAAGAACGATTGGAAGAAGTTGGGAGTTATTGGTCTGTTCATTAGCAGTGCAATCACTTTTTGAATTCGTGCCCGTGACAAGCCTGAGTATGAGTTAATGCACATGCTCATTTAAAAAAAATATAAATCAAGCTTGTCAGTTGGCTGAGGAAGACCAGTTTTCTGAATTTTGAAATACTAAGTATCTTGTGACTAAATGCAGATAATAATTTTGTGCAACTACAAGCCAAACTGTAAGTTCGTAACTTCTAACATGCAGTTTCTAAGTTGTGGCTTGGTAAAGAAAGTTTGTGGATGAAACCAAAACATGCAAACAACTTCTGATTTCTAGAAATTATTGTAAGGGGTTGTGTGGATTTGAGAAAAACACTTTACTTGGTTCTTTAGTCTCTTAAACAGAGATTCAGATAGGATTAATTTGGATTATCTGTTTATTTGTAAACTTAGATTCTAGTTACCAAAAGTTTCATGAACTAAGTTGTTCTGAGTTTAGTAACAATCTTTTTATTTATTTATTTTTATTTATTATTAAAGCTAATTCTCAGTCAGGAAGATGTTACCACAATACTGAGGACATTAAATGAAAACATAGGTGGAAGCTCTGATGCATCAGTGTCTGTACCAGAACCAAAAGATACGACTAGCCATTGTAGTGATATGCATAGTACTTCACAGCAGTCTGCAGGTAATATTACTAATTTTCTAATATTACATGTGGCCTGGCATTTTTAGTTATTACTGTCAACTTCTAGTTTCTGTTGGAATTGCCTTTATGAAAGGATGCCACATTCAGTTGGTTTAAGCAGTATGCCTCTATTTAACATTGTGGTTTGAGCTATACCCAGCAAGAATAATGATACAAATAAAGAGCAACTGGGCCATTGTAGTCAGTTGTGTAGCATGATGTGCTTTACTGTAAGGCAATAATGCAGTAAGCACCTACAAGTCTGTTGGATTTGGTAACATCACCAGTTTAGAAAGTTGCTATGTTACTCTTTCCTTTGTAGGCTTGTTCTGTTGCTGTTCAGTTCAAGATCTATTTGTCTTGTCATAGTGATGGCGTTCCTAGCAGTTCATGTTCAGTAGGCATCATTGTCTGTAAGCTGTTGAGCACACACTAGAAGAAGCAAGTAAGGTGAAGAACAGAATATTTTGTTGAACTCTTCTATGAAATGTGAAAAAACATCAAAAATGTGGCAAGGTTGAAAATAAACTTGTATTCTTGGTAACATTCTTGCACACGGTACCATACAACGTTAAAGGAATTTGTACATTTATGTCTTTAAGATGGTAAAAATTGCATGTAGAATGTATAAGTTAGTATTTTATTTTCTCAAACATTGTGATTTTGCCAAAAGCAAATACAGAGAGAGAAACATATTCGAAGTGTGGATGGATTTACAAGTGAAGGAAAAGGGAAGGTGGTGTTGTTTTGTAGTCATTAGTGAGGATGTTAGTTTTTGCTTTCGCTTGTTTTTTTCCTTATTTGCAGTCCAGTAATTTTCTTTTTTTCTGGTTTCTGAAAGGTGTAACTGTGGTGACATCAGCTGTGGTAGAATTGCATTCACCTATGAAAATAAAAACAACACTAAAACTGGATTTCAGATTCGACTCTCTGACTTTAGTATTGTATAGTCCGAATTCAAAACAGGTAAATATAATTTGTTTACTCAGAGAAAGAAACAGTTTTAAGGTTGTCTACGAGTTCTGAAAATTCTGAACAAGAATAGCTTAATTTATGAGCAGAGAAAGTGATTTCTGACAAACACTAGAAATAGTAACAGACATGATGGACATGATAAACAGCTATTTTAATTAAATCGCATGACAGATATTACAGGAAAGAAATGAACCAGTGGTGGCACATAAGTGGCATCTTCTGTGATCTGACTAAAAACTTGTTGAAAATTTACCTTAGTTCAAAATACAGTTTGGAAAGAAAAAAAATGCAGAGGGATACAAACTATTCTTTAGTTAAACGCAGACCTGTGTGGACACGCACACATATATAAATAAAATTGTGGAGTGAGATAATAAATTTGTATTACAGTATGAATGCATTTTTATTCTTCTTGAGTTAAATTTACAAAACTTGTCAGCAAATTACTGACTGAAAGTTTGGTAATACTTTATTGTAAACTTATAGTCTGTTATTTTAGATTTTGAACAATTTTCCAGTATCTGGCTAAACACTACATAGTCATAACAGAATTTAATTTCTTATTTGGTGTCTTTGCATATACTATTTATTTTTAGACAGCAAACAAACCAAATTTGTGTATGACACACTTTCTTTTAAATATTGTCTCCTTCACTAATATAAACCTGCTTTAGCAAGCAGGGGTAAACCTTTGTTTTTTTCAGTTTTCTGTCTTGCTGATTTTTGTTGTCTTTTGAATTTCTAGTGGGTTTATTTAATACATTATTATTAGAAATCTCACCTAAAGCTGTGATCACACCCATGTATTATTTCCATTACATGTAAGCAAATGTACAAACGTATTCTCATTTTATTTAAATAGATGACAAATTTGGATCAGAGAGATGAACTTTTGAAGCTTGCAGAGTTCAAGTTAGTTTTGATGTCAGCTGCTGTCAAAATGTTATCAGATGGTTCAATGAATGCATCAGTCAAGCTGGCAAATTGTACATTAGATGATAAAAGACAGTCAATCCAGAAGGCAACACCAAGGTCTGTATTTTGACATAATTTTCTGTTTGTTGGAGTCTGACAAAGAGTTCCAAATGTTTCTATTTTAGTATTCTGTTAAAACTGCAATTGTTTCAGTGTAGATTGTTCTTTACATGTTATTGTAGACTTCTGTGTCTTTCTTGCCTTCTGTTCCACATTTTGAGACACATATAATGTTAGAAACAACCTTTAAACATGAAATGAAACAAACTTTAAATACTAATTTAATATACATGTAGAAACAAATTTCACTTTCAGCTTTAATAAGCCACTTGATAAGTAAAGACTAAGTTGTTTTTTTAATGAAGAGTAACC
Source organism: Falco peregrinus (assembly GCF_023634155.1). Classification (NCBI taxonomy): domain Eukaryota; kingdom Metazoa; phylum Chordata; class Aves; order Falconiformes; family Falconidae; genus Falco; species Falco peregrinus. The sequence continues at coordinate 44,667,517 of NC_073739.1, read as the reverse complement.
AATTTCAGTATAGTAAGACTTTTGATACATAAATAAGGAATTGTGATGGTTAGACTTGTTAAAATGTTGAATACCTTCAGTTGCCAGTGTATGAGAGTCCAGTTAGTTTTGAAGTTTTGTAGAATTTATGTTAATGTTTTTATTGGTCATGTTTTAAAACTTTTGGTGTTACTTTAAAAATGCTTTCTTGTTAATGGATTGTAGCTGGAGTGAGAATCTTGAGTGTTTTTTCAGTATCTGTGGCTGGCTTTTTATTGTCTTATTAAATGCCACCTTAATGGTTTTTCAGGATGGTGGAAATGAAGCATGGATTTGAAAAGAAAGTTATGGTGGATATCAGCTATAAGCAGGGGAGAGATGGCACTGTTCTTGATGTGATTGTTCAAGAGATATATCTTTGCGCAAGCATGGAGTTCCTACTTACTGTTGCAGATATATTCCTAAAGGCTAATGCAGAAAGTGCTGCTGCACAGAGAAATCTCAAACAGTCATTACCTTCAAAGGAGCAAGGTACACCCTGGAAATATATAAAAAAATGTATTTAAATAACCATTTAATTTTGGTGTTATAATACTATTAAAAAAATTATCCTTTTATGCTATTTCCTGTGTTTGTGTGTATAGAATGGTGTCTTTTAACCAATGACGTTTCTTTCTTTGGATCATGGAAATCGGTTCATGTCCCTTGGTCTTTACTTCCAAATGAAGCTTTGTCTTACCAGACACAGGAAATACGTAAAAACATATGTCTAAAATAAAATGGGAAAGGACAATTACAGCTGGCAGTCTCTAGGTTTGTTTGGCTCTCTGCAGTCTCAACAAAACTTATAGTGATGATTACTGCTGTCATTTTCATCCTTCCTGAGAATGAGGTAGCATATTATATTATGCTTAAATATGAATTCAGCCTGCCAGATAGTGCTGCCTAGAAATGCTGTCATACCACTTGTCTACTGATGCACATTTTTCCCTACATCAGGAAACAGGCTTTTAGCTCGAGTGTCCGATTTGGCCTTTTTAGTGCAGGATCCCTATACCTGACATCAGAAATCAGTCGATTAGAGCATCAGAGCAGAAAATGGGCTATTTGTGTTTCCAGGCCTCAGGTAGTTCACATCAGGTCTGCAGAGCAAGTCCTTTGTGTTTGTTTTCCTGTAAATTTTGCTGAAGATCTTAAATGTGTCTATCTCAGCTAGGCCTGCTGTGATTATTAATTAGATCAAAACCTAAACAAATTAGGGAGTCTTACATAAAAGTGTATTGGTACTGCAAATGGTTACATCAAACACTATTAAATGCTGCATTATTGTCCTACAGAACAATGTGTGTTTTGCTGCACCAGAGAGGAGAAAATGTGTCTGGCATTTTCATAAGACCCTGTCATAGCTGGCTGATGTAGATGCTTAGTGAAGGTGATACATTTGCTAGTGTCAGAGGTAATAGCAGTGATGATACTGTTGTCCTTTTTGTTTTGACAAAGAAGCTTTGTGGAATCTTTTGTGGTATCTAAATGGCCCTGTATTTCCAGTGAAGATCCTAGAAATAAGTCAGTTGCAGGGATCTACAGGTTTTCTGACTCCAGCTGTGCTAGATCTTGCCTCTAAATATTTAAAACTTCTCTTTAAATTACAAGAGATCTAAATGGTGACAATTTAATCTTTGAACTAATTATCTAACTTAATTTTTATTTTTGAAGCACCTGTGCAGCCTGTATCTGCAGTGGAAATGAACATTGTTGTTAAAAATCCAGAGATTGTGTTTGTGGCTGATTTAACAAGAAGTGATGCCCCTGCATTGGTGGTTACAACACAGTGTGAGGTCTTCATTAAAAATAGCCCTGAAAGGTATAGCATGACAGCTGCTGTTAAAGAGATACAAATGAAAGCATGCCCATTTCTTCCAGAAAAAAGGAAAGGGAACATTACTACGGTGAGTCTGCAAACATCCAGTTTGTATTGAAAAGGTGGTCTGTAACTTACGCTATTAGAATGCAAATTATTTCTGAAGCTTTCATCATTAGAATGTATATTATGAACATATGAGTAAAATTTTGTGGCTGCCATTTGTTGATTTCATGCTGTTTTGTCTGTATGCCAAAAGCATCATCTTGATTTGTGGCATTGAGGTTTGCTTTGTATGACAAGCTACTATTGAGAGCTCAGAGAAGTAAACTGTTAATCTCTATGTCCCGTGTAAGTCAAAGAGTTTTTTATGTGTACACTATTTCAAACACAATGGGGTAAATTTAGAATACTTGCAGTCTGAAACTTTGGATCAAATAGCTACATAAATGCGTGACAAAGGGTCATAGACATAATGGGAAGTATGTATTGTGAAATAGATCACTTATGGTATGCTGTTCATAAATTCCTTCTTGTTAAGGTCCATAGATCCATTATATTGGAACTGGTTGTTTATATTTTGGCAACAGAATCAGACTTGCAAATTACTGGCCAGGTGGGAATGCATTGACTCCTGGAGCTTCTTACAGCTTTTTTACCTCTACAGCAGATTATATTCCTCAGTTAACTCTGCGACAATATTGTTACATCAGTGAAAAAGTTCAGTTTGACAAAATATCCAACTGTTACCTGTGTCCACAGACCACAGATGAATTTTTTCAGCTCTGTGTTAATGCCCGCTTGCTTTATGGAGCTACGTAGGAAAGACTAAATCTGTAAGCAGAAAGGATTGGGACTTCCACTTATCTCCTTATGAGATACTTTCATAGCAGCTCAGTTTACTCCTCTAAAAAGGAGTTGCTTGACTTCTATTTCTGCAGCACGTGAATGTGGCACAGATGTGAAGGAAAAAAACCCAATTTGAGCAGCAGAGGATAAAATAATAGCACGGACAAAAAATTCTGTTAGATCATGTTCACTTGGAAAAGTGTGGTAAAACTGATGCAGAGTTGTCTACACCTTCAGTATCTGATTCCAATATGGGCAGAGATATCAAGAAAGATGGTAAAATTAGTATGTTTTAAAATTACTGTTTTTTGAGGACTTAATATTCTCACAAGAACAAATTATTCTGTCTGTGCAGTAGAGTCTTAACTACATCTGAGGGTATGTAGTGATAGGACAAGGGGTAATGACTTGAAGGTGAAAGAGGGTAGATTGAGATCAGATATTAGGAAAAATTATTTACCATGAGGGTGGTGAGACAATGCCCCATCCCTGGAAGTGTTCAAGGCCAGGTTGGATGGGGTTTTGAATAATCTGGTCAAGTGGAAGGTGTCCCTGCCCATGGCAGGGGGGTTGTAACTAGGTGATCTTTCTAGTCTTTTCCAACATAAACCATTCTATGATTTTGTCTATAGTGTACTTCAGATTTAGTTTTGGTAGACCTTGGCAAGTGAGAGTATGTATGCAAGGACTGATTGTAAAATAAAGGTGGAACTGAGTGATGGTGATTCAAAAAGTGATATTTTTATTCAGAGAAACCGTAAACTGTTGTTGCTGTGTTGTTTCCTCGAAAGTCACAGGTATGATGATGCAGTGTTATTTTAAAACATCTGTAGACTTTACCTAAAGAATGGAGTTAGAGAAGTGTAATGCCTTTTACTGCAGTTGATATTTGAATCTTTCATGATTGAAAATGGCTGAGGTGATGCTTCTGATACTTTTTTTTCTTTGTTTGAACACATTACAGTGTTCAGATTATTCTTAATTTTGAAGAACTAAATAATGGTAACTTTTTCTTTTGGTACTTTTGATGTGTAGTGTTTGAGAGTACATGATTTTTTGAAGTGTTTTTCTCTAATGTGTTTTTACTCTTTTGTATAGGTTTTACAGCCTTGTGATTTCTTCTTTGAAATGAAACAGTCAGGTACTAATCCACAGACAGCTGATCTAATGATTAAATCTCTAACAATAAAAGTAGGTAGACCTTTATTGTGTTCTCTACTACTTCCTTCTCGGAAAGCTTTGCTTGTGGGATATATTTCTTAAAAAAATTAAAATCAGGAATGACTGAATCGGGGAATTGTTTCTGTTCTTCCTCAGGTCACCTACCTATTTAGCATGTGAAAACAAACCAAATTAAAATGAACAATTGTGTGTCAATGCTTTTGGTTTTGGAAACTGTGTTTTATATAATGGCCTGATGTACAGAGATACATTTTTCAAGTGTTCAGATGTTGGGCAGTTCAGAAAACTCCCATCTGGAAGAAAGCAGGGGCTGAAAATCTGAATAGGTTGAACTGTAGTTTGTAGACAGGAATGAGTTTTCAAATGTGGAGTCCTGTAGAGAACAGAAAATGGTTGTAGATTAACATATTAATTACAATTTTGTGTCTGAGAGTACCAGTTTCCTCTACTAGCTTCTGATTTCCAATTATTCCAATTTCTTATTTGTAGGTTTCACCAATAATCATAAACACAGTAATTACTATTACATCAGCCCTTTATCAAACTGCAGAAACAACAGAAGAGGAGATTAGTCAAATTCCTCCGGACTTGTGGAATAAGAAGGATATAAAAAACCTAAAAATGTGGTTTCTTGAAGAGTCAAATGAGAATGAAGATACGAATCCAACTGCTGAACTGGTTCCCACAGGAGAGTCACTGAAAATGAGTATAGAATCTGTTTTTTTAACACTTGAAGCTGGGGTTGGGCACCGAACTGTACCAATGCTTTTAGCCAAGTCCTCCTTTCTTGGAGAAGTCAAAAACTGGAGTACTCTAATCAACCTGCGGTCTCGTCTTGAGCTAGAGGTGAGGAATCCTACATAAGAAAGAAAAGTTTTCTTAAGATCTTAACTGTTATTATGTATATACACATGTATTATGCATATATATACATAAGTGTGTAAATATTTATACATACATATATAGATACACATATATAAAAACCCATTACGTATATAGACAGTTAAAGAAAAATAATGCATGTGTTTGATGACTAAACTCCTGCAGACAGATGTTGGGGGAGCAGGACAGGAATGAGGTATTTTCATTAAATGAACTTGAATTTAATTAAATAATTATTTAATGAAAATAATTTCATTGAATGAGTTTATCATTAAATGAAATATTATGCGTTAGGTGTGCATGATATACAAGTTCCCATAGACCTGTTGCATTAGTATTAAATTTGGGAGTAGCAACTGGCTAAAACTCTTTGACAATCTTAATTTTAAGATTACAGTAGAATACATTCATGTGTCATTTCTATTAAATACTATGTGGTAGCAGTATTGTACATAAAATATCTGAATGGGCTCATATCTAGAAATCAGTGACATAAAATACAGTGGTTGTTGTAGGTAGATTCATCCTTACTTAACAGTGCTTTAGGCTTCCAGTGCCTATAGTTTAAGCAAAAATTATATTTTAATTGACACACCTTATACCACTTCTTTGGAAGTGGGTCTTTGTAGTCGAGAATTAGCTGCCTCATTTCTTTAATGCATTTGCTTCATCGTATGGTGGGAGCTGGAAGTGCGATCTGGTAATATATCTTTTATATTATCAAAGTAATTATATACTTGTGATTCAGTTTTAAGACTCTTAAAATCTGTAGAGCTTTCATTGATTTTACAGGTGTATTTAATTTCCTAACTGACTTCTGCATTTTGATAGGTACACTATTTTAATGAGATGTTTGGTGTGTGGGAACCTTTGCTTGAACCACTAGAAGTTGACAAGACTGATTTATTTGAACCATGGATTCTTGAAATCAAGGTATATTTTTCCAAAGCTGAACTCATATTTTCCATTTCAATACCTTAGAAAAAACAAACCTCCACACCTTTCATTGCTGAGACTAACAGTTTTGTGTCTTCTTATTAATTTCTGAGACTTTTTTCCCAATTAGTGAATGAAACCAGCCCTTGCATAAATGAAGATCCAGACTCATAGATCTGTGAAATAATACTGTCTTTCAAGTGGAAAGATTTGATTCCAGTTGCACTACATCATCATAACGGCTTTATACCAGTTTCTGTAAAGATTAGGTCATATGCAAACGATGTATTCCGTGAGTTTCAAATGCTAGAATACCACTCATCTTGTTCCACAGTAGTATCTGTAGCAGAAATGTGTTGGAAAACCTGATAGCTGTTACTGACTAGCACAAAGTACACTGTAGAAATAGTGCTCTTACCACTTCTGTTCTTTCATAAGGGCATAATTTAGATTCTGGTCTCAAGGTACCTAAACATTTATCTAAGGAAGGAAAATACTTTTTTGGTTGGTGTTTTTGTCATCTCTCCTTCTGTCTGAACTGTTTTATTGCATTGTTTTCTGACTTTTTTTCCCCCAAAACTTGTTAAATGTTTTTAGCTTGAAAGGTTGCTCAGAATGGAAAACCCACTATTTTCCTAGAACTGTTATTAGGAAATGATGTTCTACAGTAGTGTCCTCAGAAGGGTAAAGATTACGGACTGAGATATTGCAATTAAGAAGTTGCTATAAAAATATTCCTGAAAATTTTCCTGAAAGATAGAGACCTAATGCAGGAGAAAGGTAGAAGATAGTGAGTCAAACCTCATATCTTCATGCCCAGATTTGAAATACATAGTTTGGAACTATATAATTCCCAGAAATGTTGAAGGCCAGGAAAATGTATTTAATGTGGCTTTTATTTATTTTCCTTCAAACAAATGAAAATGTACAAAGTATTTAATTTGAAAATATATAAAGACCAAATCTGGGGTTACTGTTTTTAAAACAGGAAATCAGTTATGTATAGTAGTTTTTACAGTGTTATTACCTGTGTTAAAATGAAAATTTTCACACAGCATTTTCTCTGTGTGTTAGTATTTAGTATATATGTGTATGTATTTTTTGAATAATCATAAATTTAGCTACTGTTTAGAGGAATTTCATTGACTTCTGAAATGTATCTTTTGCCTCTTGCCTTCTTTATTCTTTCACTTTTCTGCTGTTATTTGAGAATAAAAACATGAACAAAGAAGAAAAACCATGACAGGACATAGAAGGGAGAAAAAAAGTGTTGAGGTGAAATTTGGTTCTGCAGGAGGAGTGGTCAGATAAGAATTCTTTAAAAATATACTTTCAGATGAAGAAGAAGGCTAAAAAAGCCTTGGTTGAATCAGATGCAGAAGAAGAAAACTACAAAGTTCCAGAATACAAAACAGTAATAAATGTTTCCTCGAAAGACCAGCTGAACATTACACTGTCCAAGTGTGGACTACAAATGTTGAGTAATTTGGGCACGGTAAGAGAGTTTAACAACTCTGACACTGCATAATTAAGTAAATTAATGTTTGCGCGGATTGTCTTGATGAAGACTTACTCAGTATATTGGTGTTTTGTATCTATACTTTGCTTTCTAGGCGTTTGCTGAAGCAGCTAGTCAAACTTCAGACATCTTCAAAAAGGACCGAGCACCATTTGTAATTATAAATTCTTTAGGAGTTCCCATGACTGTCTTGCCTAGTGATTCCTTTAGTGTCTTAAATGTTGAATTTGGAGCAAAATTATTTCATTTAGGAGATGGTGAGAATTTAAATATGGAATTTGTCAGAACAAAAAATGAAAGCGACCAGTTCACAGCAATGACAACTCTGAGCAGCAAGAGGTTTTACATTCAGATCTGTAAGTTCCAAAGTTCATGCATCTTCTGTTTTTATAAATATTGCATGATGTGTAATACTGTGGCTTGTACAGGTCAGTAAGTATTGTGGGGCTACATAACATGAAAGGAGTGTTTCTTTAGATTTTAGATGTGTGGAAGTATTTGAAATCCTGCTTTAGTCTTCACAGCTAAAAGTTACATGTATCATGCTCATTAATTTTTGTAGCATACATTTTCTGCTATGATAAATTATTTAGGTAACTAATCTTTATTTCATAATTTTACTGCCATCAAATAATTTTAATGCAGAATTAAGCCACCCAAAATAGTTCAGGGGTTTTTTTTTAGAATGCTGAGGCATGTATACATGTGTGTTCATAGAATAAGTTACTCTTAAGGAGGATGTTTTTAAGAAAAGATTGTTTAAAACAAAGTAAAATACAATTGAAGCTAAAAGTAAAAATTACCTATTTTTAATGGTGTATGTGTTAGCAATTTAAGTTGACTTATTGTAATAATTGACAGTTCTTCAAAACTGAGTTCAAACTTTCTTGACCCTGTGACTTGCTAGTTGATTTGTTTTTGCAGCATGTATGAGCTATACCCTGTTACTAAGTCATTACATGTTGTAAACATTTCTTTTTACGCACTAATTTTATTTGCAGTGGCAAAACCCACTTAAATATTTGAGTGATGGACTCATTTGCTTTTTTTTTTTCTGTGGTGGAAAAAGAATCTTTGCTCTTTAGTAATGCCACAAGTTTGGCATACTAAGTGGTGATTGTACTTTTTCATGTGCTTTATATTTTTCATTAATAGATTGAATGATCCAGAAAACTCTATTGAATGCACACTTCTGTCTTTGAAATGTATCTCTGTGCTCCTTGTGAGCCTTTAATTTCTCATCTTGTAAATTCTAGGTCCACATAATCATTCCAGTGTGGAAAAGATTCCATTGACAAAAGTGGGTCGATGTATTTACAGTGTGAGACACGAGGAATCAGGTGTTGAAAGGCACATTGTCTGTCAAATTGATACTGTTGAAGGAAGCAAGATGATAACTATACGTTCTCCTATTCAGGTTATTTTATTTCCATACACTGTAATTTCATTACTTTAATTATTTTAACGAATGAAAAGAATCCTGTAGTCTTTAAATAAAACTTTTTTAAGTATGTTTTTTAAAATCTTACCTGAACAATTCACATAACTTTGCTGTTTGGTATTACAAGGTAGTTTAGAAGAGATTGTCAAGAATAAAAAGCTTTTTCAAAGTGATGGACAGGGACTGGAGTGGGGACGGAAATGGACCAGAATTTAAATCAGGATAATTAATCAGTAATGTTTTCTAATACTAGCTCTAATTTAACTCTAGTTGAACTGTTTGCTTTGTGTGAAGTGATCAAACCTCACTTAATCTTACCTTGGCTCCACAAGGTTATCCTTCAATTGGATTACTTCTTTTTTTCATCCTGTGCCATTGATACATGAATTTCATATTTAATACCAAGTAAGCTGAAGAGTGAGCACTTCAAGCATGTGACTCTTTTGATTGAATAGTATTTTTAATAGACACGATATAGTTTACAACTACAGGGATGTTCCAGATATCAGTGTTCTATAGTCATAATGTCCCTGTTACATTTCACTTGCTGGTTTTGCACAAGTGGTTTATGACTTGGTTAATAACCAGATTTACTGTTTTATTCTTCCCTAAGTTAGATTTTAAATTTTTTCCTAGAGCAAATAATGCCACTAAATTAACAATGAAATAAAAAAAATGTTTGCAAAGAACAAGGAAACTGTATGCACCCCAAATCATAATGGGCGTTGGTGGTTTAACCTTAAATAAATATTTGACTTCCTTTGTGTTTTTTGCCATATAGATTTTTGACCCCCACACCCTTGTATCTGTTACATTTTTAGGAGAAAGTTCTTTGGAAAGATGTTGTACAGTTCAGATTTATTTGTCTCTGGTTTTCCAGGGCTCTGTGTTTCTCCTTGAAAATAATTTTACATCTAGTGTATTAATTTCATGATTAAAATATAGCATTGAACTACACAACTGAATTATTTAAGGAGATTTTCTGGTATTAGAGACAGTTATTTTGAAATACCTGACCTTGAATGCTAAATGGGTAAGATGAACAATGAAAGAGTTCTCATTTGTTGTATTATGCTCAAAACACTTTATCTTTCCAGTTTTTTCTAATGTATGTTGCTGTATTTTTATTTCACATAGATAAGGAATCATTTTTCAATCCCATTAAATATTTTTGAGGAAGGAAGATGTTTAGGGACTGCTTCACCAGGAAATGAATTCAACATACCATTGTCATCTTACAGGTACTTCTATTGCCTTGCTTTTTTATCGCGGAATATGTTTATACATTGTTGATTAGTGTATCCATAGAATTGCGCTAAAAAAAATGTTTGCTACCTTATACTGTAATTAATACTGTACTGTCATTGTTGGGTAGGATCTTTTCAGAGCATCTAGTCTGAATTAAACAATACTGTTTAATTCCTGAATTGGAAGTCTTTTTTTGAAATCCATTTTACTGAACAATTTAAATTAGCTGTTAATTTAAGAATCCAAGCCCAGTTGCTTTTGAAATGCAGGGATTGTTATCTGCACAGAACAGACTTTTTTTTTTCTCCTTTGTATAGTGGTGTCTAGTGATGTGTTGCAGCTTTTTATAAAAAAAGTCTTTGTTAGTTTCAAGTTTTTAATTCAGAATCACAGAAATCAAATACACTTAAACTCTATCACAGGTGTAGAAAAAGACTTTTCAGTCTTAGAAAGACTTGGCTTCCAGCATAGCTATGCTTTTAGCACCCTTAAGCTAATACCCACTTAAAACTGCAGTGGGTTTGTATGCACAATTTTGCTGAACTGTCACCAACTCTTAGGCTGCTAAGTTGGCTGTGGTTGTTTTTTATGACTTTGTCTTTCTGGTTTTCCCCCAAACCTTTCCCCATTCTTTTTTCAACATGACAGATGTGTATTTCTTTCATTAAATAAATTACATTTTACTGTAGATAAGGTAAGTTCATTAATATTTCTAACTATCTGTATTTTATTTAATAAGGTTTAGTGACATTCTGATTCATTGCACAGATATATGGATGAGTTCCACTTGGCAGTCAGGAAATGTTTACTAACAAAAATCTTCAGTCAAGGAGCAGCTGGTTGGATTAAAGCAGTTGCCTTCCAAAAGTCATGCCTGTAAATAATCCGTAAACTTGAGGCTTTATCTGATAGGAAAGATAGACACTTTCTGCAGACCTGTCATAGCAGTGAATTGTTTATCCAGACCTTTTGCTTGGAACAGGAATATAGCAGCACTTGTAAGGGAATTCAGTAGCTTCTTCATAAGAATCTCCAACAGTCCCTTGTTTGCAAGGGAGGTATGTAGAGGTATGGAACAAAAAGACCCAGGTGGTTTACAATTCCGTGAACTTCTGGGATCCAGACCATGCTTCCTCTTTTAAGTGAGATAAAGGAAGGCAATGAATAAACTCAAAAATATTCCAAGATCCAAGTAATACTAGGTTGTTAGAATTGCACAGTACTCTTTCATAATTGAAAAATTCAGTCTCACTGAGTGTTTAAAAAACATTTTCATTTACAGATCCATACTGAGTTTGCAACCACTACACAGTGAAAATGGAGTGGATGGGGAATATGATATGTGTGAGGGAATTACATTTGATGAAATTATGAAAAATGTGGACAGTTTATTACAAAGGAAATGCCAGTCAGTGAGGTCAACTAACCACTCACTTATCATCAATATTGTTCCTGTAAAAGACACATTGACATCTTCATTATGTGCAGAAGATCAATGGAATTTTCCATGTGTTGTTCATTTGTGGCCTTCTGTTCTTCTCCGCAATCTTCTTCCTTACCAGATAACTTACTCCGTAGAGGTAAATCTTTAATGTTTAAATTTTTTGTGATGTTTCCCACCTATGGTATGAAAGCTGACCACCTGGTTGAAATATCCTTATAAATCGGTATTAAAAGAAAGGGCTTCTGTTAAGATTATTTGTGAAGCAGGTTTGCAGCTCTTGTAAGGGCAAGTCTGTATCTACAGAAATGGACCAGCACCAGATGTGAAAAGAAATGGTATTAATCATTAGTAATAAGCCATACTTTAGATGTACGGTGTTAAGCTTTACTTTGCGTATATGTTTTGGGCTCTGTGAGAGAGGCACTTTCTGCTGCTCAAGTGCAGCTTGAGTGTAATTAAACAGTTTAGTTTTTCATGTCAGCTATTGACTGCTTCAAATGAGAAGTATATCAGTCTACAGTAACATTTTATGGGCTGTCAGTGTTACTGACTTCTAGCAGTAGCATGCTTTTAACAGATTCTCAAAGCCTCCTTTTTGCTAGGTTTTGGCATGACAGGCATTGTAGTGCCGGACTTCATATTCTTTTTGGATGAAATTAAATTATTCCGTGCACTTTGACTTTTTATAGGCATTCATTCCAGGGCCAGATGAGAGCTGGTCTCAAGTAAAACACCTAAAATGTGTACAGTGTGGACATTGGTTCCTCAGCACAAAATGTTTCATTCTGTGGATCTGCCGTGGTTGTGTCCCACTACTTATTGATGTAGAGTTAGACTAATAGAAATATAGATGGGAGACAGTGAAACGTTATTTTTTTTCAGATAGTCTTAGCATTTAGTACTTGGGACACAAACAGAATTTAATCATAAAATTTTGTCACAAATGCACAATTACTAGAGCTGAAGACCATGGCCTCTACAAAATGTATGGAGATAGCAGGCTGTCTTCTGTTTGTCTCTTAAAAATTCAAATTTAGTGCAAGGAATCTATCATTTAAGCATGATTATGTGTGTGAATTTGGTGACAGATTTTTTTTTGGTGTTAAATATTGATAACCATGCATGGTTCTTTTTTCTGTAAAATGTTGTATTAAGGTAGACATTTAAAAATGTTACTTAGTTAAATAGTATAATAAGCATTTTAAAATTTTATCTAAATAACTTAATTTTCAAAGCTAATTAGAAAATAAATTGTTAGGAATGTTGAGTGTGACTCATAAATGTACACTGTTTGGTTTTTCTTGAAAAGGGAAATGGGAAAAAATATGACACTCTACAAGAAGGATGTTCAGCCCAGATTCATAATGCAGTCTTGGATCAAACAAAACTAGATTTACAGTTACTTAACTATCTTGATCAAAATTGGAAAAGTGAGTACCATATAAAAAGCAATCTACCTGACATCAGCTTCACAACGTTTTGCTGCATCACGGAGTTGGATAAGACTGAACTGGATATCGCTGTCCATGTGACCTACAGAACTGGGCAGATGGTTATAGCAATTCACAGTCCGTACTGGTTGGTAAATAAAACTGGTCGAATGTTGCAATATAAAGCTGATGGTATTCACCGCAAGCATCCTCCGGATTACAAAAAGCCTCTCCTTTTTAGTTTCCAGCCCAAAAACTTCCTCCAAAATAACAAGGTATTGTATCTTGTAAAACCTGGCAACTCTGTACTCCCCTATGTTGTTGTATGACAATGTTTTTACACTTTGAAAGTTATCTATACTATGCTATGCTCTGTAAAGGGCATGAAACCTATCTCTGTCTAAAGGCAAGAGTGTAAGGAAGTGCGTTGTCAGATATATTTGAGATGGGACATTCACATTATCAGAGGTATTGTTTAGAAGGATTCTCATCTTTGAAAGAAAGGAAATTCACTGAGCAGTGTTTCCTGAAGGAAAGAATTGCCTTTATTCCATTTAGACTGTATCAAAAGAGGCCCTTATTCCAAATAGGACATAGAAGCTGTGTAAGAAATGTAAAGCTTTGCTACTTGAAAAAAGAATGCTCCTACTTGAAAAAAGAATGCTCCTACTTGAAAAAAGAATACTTGCAGTGGTGATTTGTAGATTGGGTCTGAGTTGGTAGTAGGTTAAGGTTAAGAGGTAGTTTACCATTTGAGTCTACAATGTGAGTTTTTTTATGTTTAGTTTATTACTAATGTTTATTACTCATGGAAGAATGATATAGGAGAGGTCACCCAACTGTGTTGATCTGCCTTTGAGATTTTAATTGTGATGTGTTATGGAAAGCTTTCTTACCTGGTGTCTTCCTCTGGAGTATCTTAGACTTACAATGATCGTAGCTTATAACTAAGGGTGGTACAAAGTATCTTTGTGAGATGATACTGACAATTGTCTTGACTTTGTAATAGAAACACCAGTATTTCAAGAATGCACTTACATTTATGATTATATATATGCGTACTTTATATATAATTTTAAATGTTGTCAGTGTCTGTAAACCAAAAATTAATTCAAGGTATTTCTTCATAGGTGCAACTTATGGTAACTGACAGTGAACTCTCTGATCAGTTTTCCCTGGACACTGTTGGAAGTCATGGTTCTGTGAAATGCAAGAGTCATAAAAAGGAGTATCAAGTGAGTTAAATTTATCTTTCTAAATCTTACTTTCAGAAGATATGAACGAGTTCAAGAAAGGAACAGTGTATTTCTAACAATATCTATTTATTCACAGGTTGGTGTCACCATAAACAACAGCAGTTTTAATATTACTAGAATTGTAACTTTCACTCCATTTTTTATGATCTCAAATAGAAGCAAATACACTTTGGAAGTAGCTGAAGAAGGCAAGGAAAAGTGGATTCCCCTTGTTTTACAACAGGTAAACTTAAAGGAAGCTATTTTGAATTGTTTCTCTCAGGGAAAGAAACCACTGGTTTGAACACTCACTGATGAAAGATACGAGCCATGCTTAAGTGTTCACTGACAGGGTCTGAACATACTGTGCTTCTTCACTAAAGTATTTGTGTCCTGTTACCTTTTCTCACTGTTGCTTTAGGACATACTGTAAAGCTGCTTTATTATACTTGGAATGTTTTCTGCTATCTGCATTATAAATAGAGTAAGAAAGACCTGTTCTATTACTATATTATCTCTCTCTGCAGCGGCACTGAAACTTGTGTTCTGTTTTTGCAGTGGTATCTGATAGAGTGGTTTGGCTGACCTGGTATGGGTCATGCCGCTTTCATACAGAAAGAAGATCCCTCATGTGGATTAGTTCAGATAGTTCCAAACTGTTCTTCTGGGACTAGTCTCACTGCTGTTTTTCAGTCCTTAATGTATAATTTCTAGGGAGGGATCACTGGCCCCCAGGCCGATTGGTGTGGAAGAGGCATTTGGGCTTTTCTACGCTGCAGAGGTCTGTTGCAGACTGGATGTGCAGCTTGGCTGTTTGCATCCCACTTGGCTGTGTGTATCCCACAATTATGTTTTGTATGTGTGTTGAGTTTTGAGGCCATCATGACTTCCTTCAGGACACACAGGAAAAGCAACACATGTCTGGGGTAGTGTTGAAGGTCTATGAAAGCTGAAAGTGATCTATACTGCCTTCTGGGAAGAGTGAAATATCCCTCCTTTCCTTTGAGTCTTGGAAAGAACATATCCAAAACAGAGACGGAGTTCAACAAATAGTGTGGTTGGAGGCCTT
The DNA here is from genome assembly GCF_023634155.1 of Falco peregrinus. NCBI lineage: Eukaryota > Metazoa > Chordata > Aves > Falconiformes > Falconidae > Falco > Falco peregrinus. Next base: position 44,652,442 of record NC_073739.1, on the reverse strand, counting down.
CTCACTTCTCTTTAGCATTGTAGGTATTCAGATGGTTACCAAAAATGCTTGCAAACTAAAATACCAAAGTTAAAGAGTATTTTAAAATCAGATTAGTAACCAGCTCTTGTTATATATTTGGCACCTTCAACCATATGCTTCTTAAGTGTGCTTTTTATTTTTAATGATTATGGAAGAGAAATACCATTTAAGTATCTTTTTAAATTTATGAAATTACTACTACTTTGCTTGCTTTATGTTGTCATTGTTCCACTGTAACTTTTAAGTGTACACAATGATGATTAGATCTTTAACTGTGTAAGTCAGTTCAGCTTCCCATAATGTTAGTCATTATTTTCAGAGAAGTTTGCTTTTACTCAAGAATAGGCTGTTTTCCATAAGCCTACACATCTGTTACATTTCCTAATATTCTTATGTTCCTCTGAACCTAACTTTTGTTTGACTGTATGTAGTTTTTTTTCTTTACATGCATGATTCCTCGTCTAGTTCATTGATAAAGCTCTGAAATGACAAAGGTTCATGTATAATAGGATGATCCACTTAATCTCTAACGTTTTACTCTGAGAAAATACAGTTTGATTTTATTCTTGGTGTTCTGTGGTTTATATTTGATAGAGAGTTTTTATTAGAATAAATTGAGTTATTTTACAAACACTTTTGAATTTTTCTTAAATTTCTTGAAATTCAAAGGTAATAGTTATGACAGTTCAGATACATTGCAACATATATTATCTGTGCGTTTCCTATGCTGGCTGTTTTATTGATATGCTTACAGAATTTTCTAGCATATCCCACAAGTGTCATTGTTTCTTAGGTGTTTCATAATTGTATTTTGATCTTAGTCTTCTTTCAGTTATCAAGTATCAAAGGAGGACTTCGTAGATTTTAGGATCACTCCTAATATCCTTTGAAAGATTAGATATGGCAGTTTATGAAATGGAATAGTAGAGGTCAACAGCGGAATCCATATCCCCTCCTAAATTATTCCAAACTTCACTGCCAAAATTGCTTGCCTTTCCACAGTGTGTCAGTATTTTCCCTTTTGATAAACAGTCTCTATAAAAGTCTGTGTTGTGACGTTTGTTTGCCAAGGTTGTTCATATGTAACCTAGTTGCTCAATCCACTATGTTTCTTATTTCTTCTTAATCTAGGTGGTTTCCAAACACTATTAGTCTATATTTGGGCATCCAGGATAGATTTCCAGGAAAAAGTTCCCATCTGATACTGTACTTGAGATACAGAACTCTGTTATCCAGCACTTCTCACTTTATTCTTTTACTTCAGGTTCATCTTCAAAAAACTGACAAGGTTGTTGAAATGTTATTTTGTAGCTCAGCTTGCTCCCCTCTCCCCCATTCTATTTTTGTCATTAAAGCAGAGTCCTTTCTGCTGCTTTTCTTTTTTATCCACTCTTCTTTTAGTGACAGATAGCCTGTGTTCTCAGGGAAAAAAGCAATCCTTGTGCAGAGCCCATCTTCTCTGGGACATGTTCCCTGTCTGGGAAGCAGCCAATATATCAGAAACTTTAAATATTTTTAGAGAAATGCAATGTTCTTCAAAGGTTCTACTGGTTGTTGGATAGTGATTAGTATGAAATGGCTTGCCAAGGACAGTCCTTCAGATAGGTGTAACGCAGGACAGTTGACCAACGTACATCCTTATAGCTAGAAAGAAAGAAAATGTCACTGAAGACGGTACATGAGACCACTGCTAAATGTAAATAAAATATTCTGTAATGTAATGGAGGCTGTTGTATAAATATAATGTCTGCTGAAGCACTTAACATATTTGAAAACGCCATCATTTTGTGACACATTCTGTGGCTAAAGACCATTACAAAATATTTTTTTTTCGGTTATCGGTATTGATTGTGTAACTTCTTGTTTAACCAGTCATTTTTACTTATTTTGGTTTTGACTTTAGAATTCTGTTTACTGTTGACTGGTTCTCCTTGAATTCTCTTTGAACTCTCAGTTTTCTTGTTGAGACTTGCAATGTTTTGTGCTAGTTTGCAACACAATTTAGATTTCCTTTGGCTGTTGGATACATGTTGGTGTAGGTAACACCTTCAATCTTGCTGTTTAACTATATTTTTTTCCTTTGTCTTCCTGCTTCCTGTGGTGTGAGAAACAATGGGAAAGGGAACTTAGTGGCATGGTAAGTTGGTGAACTAGTCTTTCACCATTGAAGATTTAATTCTAGGATTCAGATACAATTAAGTATAAACATTTTGTTTCTTAACCTGTGTTAGAGAAGGATGCTCCTGAAGTTCTGAGTGTTGCAGGTGAACAGTTTGAAATGCAGGAAGACTGGTGTATCTAGACAGACTTTGGCTCTTGCTGGTTGAAAGCTGTTGTTATAGCTTGTTCCTGTGCCAGGACTCTTCTAATTAGTTAAACTCTTCATTAGTTACAACGAAAACTTTTGTGTTCACTATCTTGTCTTACTTATTTGTGTGCAAACTATTGAAGAGGGATTGTCTGTGGAATTTTTAAACCCAGAATGGCTATGATTTCAGTGGTGGATGTGAATAGCAAAACATCCTTTCTAATTTAGCTGCCTAAAGCTTCAAAATTTTTTTTATAAGTTTTATACCCACATACATATGTGTATTTATATTTTTTATGTATATGTGTGTATATAAGTATTTCAAAAGAGCAGCTAGCATGCTGATGTCCTGTGTACTCAAAATTACTATGGGGTGTATTTATGGTAATATCCTTTTTTGTCATTGGTGTCATTTTAAGATTAATTTGTAATTCCTACTTAATTTGGCAAGAAGTATGTTAATGGAAGACTAGTTTTGTCAATTTTTTTTTTTTTTTTTTTGTAACAAGCTTGGCCATTTTGCTGTTGCAGGCATGCTTAGCTTTATATTCTAGATTTTGTATACATTATCCATTTCACATCTACTTCATGTGAATATGAAGTCTTACAGTTTTCACATTTAGCTCCTTCACTTCTTGGTTTCTTCGCTGTAGTCTGAATTATGTCTGATTTCCTTTCCATTTACTGTGGTCAGGTAAGTAATTACTTCTAGGTCTTTTAGTAGAGTTTCTAATCCAACTCACTACACATTTGGGTAGAATTTTAGTAGGTGAGCTTTGGGCTAAAGTGCATACTATTTACCATCTAGTTCATTTTCTCACTTCAAAATATCTGATTATATACTTTTTTTTTTCTAGTGTATTCCCTTTTGGCCTGAAAACGATGCCAACAAGCTGCTTGTTAGAGTTGAAAATTCTGATCTTCCCCCAAAGAAGATAAATTTTGATAAGCAAGAAAACTGTCTGCTCCTACATTTGGACAACAAGGTAAATGGCTGCCTTGGGAAATTAGGTAAAACAACATAAATGAGTTTAATTTCCATTTTTAAATCTTCCTGTCTTCTCATACAATCAAGTATTGCAAAACTTTAGCTGGGGAAAGGTTTATATATATGCAAGTGTATTATTCTCATTTTCATGCGCTCTCTTTCCAGTGTGTACACTGTAGGTGTTCTGATAGAAGTAGGTGTTTTGTTTTAACTGCTTCTCTGTGAAACTGATCTACAGAAGATGAAACACTGTTTTGCTAGTGTTTTCTAGCTGAGGCTGGGAAATATTTACATTAGTTCTCAAGTAACGCTAAGTTACATTGAAAAATAACCTCAGCTTCACTAAACTTCCTTGTGTTGTGTGTGGTCTCATCTAGGAGTAGTTTTTGAGTGCTTTTAATAGTAAGATGTTTTGGAGGGCATTAATGCATGCGAAGATGATTCCTCTACTACCAGCCTAAATTTTGACAATACAGAACTCTTTCAGATTTTTGATTACTAATTCCAGTACCTGTTATTTAGTAGTTAAATCAGGGAAATATTTTAAAGACATGTTAAAATGGGTTGGTTGGTTGACTATTTGATGGTTTTAGCTTATGAGAGTAAAAGTCTTCCAAAATATTTAAATTAAATTTGCTTTACTAGAAATTCATACCACTTCATAATTTTTACACCTGACAGCTTGGAGGAATTACAGTTGATGTTAACTTGACCGAACATTCTACAGTGATTACTTTTTCTAATTATCATGATGGCGCAGCTCCATTTCTGTTGATCAACCATACTAAAGAGGAAGTTATTGAATATGGACAAAGGTAAGAAGAGTTCTAGTGTAGATGTCTGCATGGAGCCATGCAAACTATTTTGTGTGTTGTAAGTACGCCTGTTTCTTAAGAAGCCTGTTTTTTAAGAAATGGATGTCTTAAATTCGTCAGAGCATGCAAAAATCTGTTGTTTTATAAATTGAAGATAATGAATTCTTAACAGAGGATTGTAATATAGTGCTTTGTGCCTGTTTTTACAAGTAAAGAAGCTGTCTTGTGAGTTAAAGAAGCTTTGGCGTCTCTTTTCATATGAACTTTGTGGCCTTGCCCTCTATATTCCTTTGCATTCCTGGTGGGGGCAAACGATGTGCTTGGCTTTTTTGGAGCTCTGCAGGTGCTAGCTGTGCAGAATAGGTAACAAATGAGTTGTAAATGTAATTAGACTTGAGATTTTTAATATGCTATCTTAGTTAGTTGAGAAGTATCTGAAAGAATTGGTTAAAAAGTTCAAATATAAATTATATGCAGTTGGTGAAAATTTGGTTCTGCATGCAGCTGTAATGGTTCTGTTCTCAAGCTGGATTGTCTTTGTAACACTTTGCTACTGTATGCAGATACTGTGCAGTGCTGAGACATGTAAGCAGTATCTACAGCATTCTTGACCTGTTTCTTTTTAAAAGCCTAACAGTCTCTACCATTTTATACCATTTTTTACTTTCAGTCAGTCATAGCAGTGTTGTTTACAGACTTTTAATTGAAAAGTGGAAGAGCTGCTAGTCAAATTAAGCTGCAGCGCTATGTTCCTGTCTGAAGAATACAGTCAATTGTTGCCTTGTTTTTTATCTGTAAATATTATTAATTTTTATCTTTTCAGCTGGCTTTTGGGAAACCCTAGTATAAATTTAATAAGTATCTATGTAACTTTTGTAATGAACTATGGAGAACAAAATAGAACGTTTCAGTTGTAAGGGACCTACAGTGATCATCTAGTCCAGCTGCCTGACCAATTCAGGGCTTATCAAAAGCTGAAGCACCTTAAGGGTATTGTCCAAATGAGTCTTAAACACTGACAGGCTCGGGGCACTGACCACCTCACTGCTGTTGTAGTGTTTGTCAACCCCCTTGGTAAAGAAGTGCTTCCTCATGTCCTGTTTAAACATATCCCAGCACAGCTTTGAACGTTTCCCACTTGTACTATCACTGAGTCCCAGTGAGAAGAGATCAGCACCTCCCTTTCTGCTTTTCCTCCTGGGGTAGGCATCTTTCAGAGTAGAAGGCAAGTATACCAGTTTGTATGTGAGGGGAAGTGGAGTTTAAAAATCCGTTTTTCTGAAAATATGTGCTGTATGCACATGCTAAACGCTGCACTTTTTTTTTTCTTTTTTTTTGCCCTTCAGCAAATCATTTAGGGGAAACCTTTCCTAATCATCAGATTTTGAACATGCTTTTCTTATCTTGGAATATTAATGTTAGTCAGCACAAATCCTGACTTTTTGTATCAGCTTGTAAGCTCCACTGTCTGGTTTTTTTTTTCTCTACTTAACATTTCCTTCTTAATCAGAAGAGGGGAAGAAAATAAGTATTTAAAAATTACTGTATATACTTTTTTCCTATGTATTTTGAAGTATAAATACTGTTTTTATTGTTGTGCTGAGAATGGTTTTATGCATGGTTTTTTATGCACAATGTTGTTTTAAGTTTGCGTTTTCATTATTTGAAAAAATAGTTATTAAAGTGTTCTTGTTGAAATACTAGAATGCAGAAGTCATTGACACAAAATAATAACAATTTAATTTAATAACATTTTGTTATAGCTCCCTCAGTGAAATGGAAGACTGTCTTCAGCCAAATAAGGCAGTACTGTATACTTGGGCTGACCCAGCAGGATCTAGAAAATTGAAATGGAAATGTGGAAATAGAACTGCGGAAATTACCCCAAAAGAGGTATCTGAATGTCCTTTTAATGCTGTCTAACTTATACACTGATGAACAGGATAATGTATGACGTTCCATGTGTAATGAGTATGATCAGCAATCTCATAGATGAGGTTCAATCACGGAACAGTAACAACGCTGTGTTTGATGAAGCTTATGCCAGTAAGCATTGTTTTCAGTTCAGAAGCATCTGTGTAGAGAGAGACTGTTGTAAAACTTCATAATGTAAAATCTCATTTTCCTGTACCTTTAAAAAATATCTTCTATTGCTGTTTGTCTTGCTAAGACTTTTGCGTTTGCTTGTGAAATATGATGATGGAAGGAGTTGTTTAAACTTTCCCTCTCTTCATAGGACAAAATGGAAATACTCAGCCTGGATTGTAGAAAAATGGTCTATTTGGTGTCATTTTTTGAAGGTTTGCAGCGTATTGTCCTGATCACTGAAGACGAGAATGTATTTAAATTGACTTATGAAAGTGTAAAAGCAGAACTAGCAGAACAAGAAATTGTTCTGTCTTTGCAAGATGTTGGAATTTCATTGGTTAATAATTATACAAAGCAAGAGGTGTCCTACATTGGAATTACAAGGTAACTTATTTTGTGTGCAACAGGCTAAAATGTTTAACTTCAGGTGTTTTCACTTGGTTTGGGTGCAATGGAAGAGGAAAAAGATCTTGGTAAATCATTTCTGTTTTACTGTTATGACACATAGTGAAAACATTCTTGTATATTAATGCATATTCTTTCTGTCTTTGGACGTACATGTTTTTGCAGCAAGTATGTGTAACTCTGTGTGGTAAACTTCCCTGTCCATGTAGTTTGGGGAGCAATAATAACTGTAAGGAGTAAGATCTGTGGGGTAGTTAATGTCAGTGGATTTTTCTGTCTCCGCTACAGAAACAAATTACTGAATTCTATGTTGAAAATTTTGATGGAGTAGCAGCTTGTAGTTGTTTTTAGTTTGGATTGAGAAATTGTGGTGGCTTCAAGGCTCTTAATACTTTAGGTTTTCTACTGTAGTGTTTCAGAGGGAAGCAGAAAAATACCTGTTTAATGCTTAAGAGATGTGTGCTATTACATATTCAAACAGGCTTTTTAGAATGCTCAAGGGACAGTTGTGTATCATCACCATAATCCACACATTTTATGTATTCCTAGCCATGAGGTTACTTGTGGTAAGTAAAAAAGTGAGGGTTTTTTCTTTTGATTAATCATTTGCACTGCACTGTAAGACAAACAGGGAAAAACTTCACATACATTTATACTTCACATGTTCATATCTGTCATTCACAAAGAAAATACCAATCCTTGCCCTGGCCTGAGAAACTGAACTCTTGATAACTACCTAGACAGTGGAAACACCACATTAAAAGTGGCAGTTAATTATCTAGATTTAAAGTAGTATTGAGATTTCACTGAATCGGTGGTTTTTGGACGCAGTCATCCATAGTCAGTATAGTATTGTTTTCTTGTTAAACCCCGAGTGGATGTCAAAATCCTGAAAGCTCTTTCCGAGGAGAAGAGATTATTCCTTGAGTATGGTGAAGAAAACCCTATTACTTAAAAAGTTCCCATTTGTGAATGTCTTGTTAAAATGGAGAAGGCAGTTTGTATCTAACTTGATTCAGAAACAAGTTTCACCATGCCAGTCCTGGGATCACAGCACATTGAGAAGCGAGAGAAAAAAATCAAGAAGAAAAAAGACTGGGGGGAGGGAAAACTCCCAGCAGTTTCAAGGTAGTACTCTATTTTGTAGCTGGTTTGCCCTTTAGCTCACCAGGGTTTTTTGGTGGTTCTGCCATTTATGTCTCTGAACACAGACACAGATGTAGCTAAAAGAAATTGGATTATGGGGCTGTGTCTGGAAAGCTGTGTATTTGTGGACTATAGAGTGATTTGTGGAAAGAAGAAGCACATTCCATTTGTCTGATAAGTGGTTTGTGCCCTATTGTGTGCCTTCAGTTTTACTGTAAGGTTTTTTACAGAAGCAGTGGAATGAAGTGGAATTAAGCAGAAGAGAATCCAATGCCTTTTAAGGATGATTAATTATTTTGTTGTTTTATTAATAATAAAAGTAAGAGACAAAAGAAAAGAACTCATTTTGGAAAACCATTAAAAAAACCCAACAACAACAAAACAAAATAAACCAAAACCCCCACCATAAAGTCTGTAGAGGAAGTGTGTAAATTGAAATCACCATCTATTGATTTAGACAGGAAGAGTGAAGGCACTAGCTATCAAAAATAAGAGACAGTTCAAGAGGCATTTATTTCATCTTGACGTGAAGTTCTCAATTCCTCGTAAATTCAGCTGTGCTAAAATAGATGTAGGAGTATATGCAGAAAACTACATGGAGATTGTAGAGTAATGGATGACAGTACTATTGAAATGAGCTTCCTGATTAAGTATCCTTACCTACCCATCTTTATCAAGGTGGGGAGCTATACAAACTTGCTCATAAATTTTCTTTTTTGCCTTATGTTGGAGAGACTGGCTTCCACTTAGTACCAAGGAGTCAGTGGGTATTTTGGGTAACTTGTTTATTGCAGTAGTGCTTTATGATGTGGTTTCTCATTCCAGGGTTATGACATATTAAAAGCCATACTATGGTAGATAAAACTTGTTTTGAAATAGCTAATCCTTCTCCTTGATACTTTGTTTTGTCTTCAAAGTTCTGATGTGGTTTGGGAGACAAAACCCAAGAAGAAGTCAAGATGGAGACCAATGAGTGTTAAGCAGACTGATAAATTAGAACAAGAATTCAAAGACTACAGCGAGCTAACTCCTTCAGAAAATAAGATTGTTGAGTTGGAATCAAATGTTTTGGTAATAATGATAATTCTCTAGTTCTGTTATGTGTATACACAGGAAAAATAAAAGATAATATATCAATTTTGCTATCTTTTGAAGAAACTTCCAGTGAAAATAGAGATGATTAATTTACCTAATCCATTTGAAAACACTTCTCTAGAAAAATACCTGCAAAAAAATCCATAGATGTTTGAAAACTTACTTTAGACTTTTTGTTATTAGCCTGTAATTTTGAAACTGCAGTGTAACATTTTTGCAGGTCATGGGACTAAATATGCATAAAGCTACAGTGAAGAAGCTTAGCGTTTGGTTCATTTGTTATACTGGGGAGGTAGGCATGGTGTTAGTTTTTTGGGTTGGTTTGTTTGTTTTAGCACAAAATCTTATGTTTTTCTAGTGCCTTATTGTGGGATAATTCAACTGTCATTTAATGAGACACAGATGAAAAATTATTCCGGAAGTTCATCTGCAATGTAGAAGAACATTATGCGCAAAATGCTGCTGTCCTTATCTGTAGATAACTTTTAGATACTCATTAGAATTGTGTTGTAAGTAAGTGAACACGGTATAGGTAAACAAGCCAGTTTTACTCAGTTGTAGACAGTGATATTATACTACTCTGACTTTCCTTTAGAAAGCCATGCTAGTAATCCCTTGAGTAACAGAGTAATTTGTATGTATGCTTCTATTGAAATTTATGACAAAATCTGATAGTTTTATGTTGAAAGCTGCAAAACTTTTACTGCTAAGCTATCTTTACAGTGTTAACGAGCAGTGTAAATTTTAAAGTATACTATAAAAAGCAGTCTTTTGAAACATTTAGCATACATACCAGATTTTCTTTAATAATACAACAGGTATGTTTAACTCCTAATGGAATGAACATGAAAATTCAACAACCAAATGAGATTCCTATCAGAAGGAATTATTTGCCAGCTTTAAAAGTAGAATACAGTTCATCTGCACATCAGAAGTCTTTCAGAATTCAAATTTACAGGATACAGGTGAGGCTTGTCTAAAAAGGTAAGTTATTTATTGGAAAAAGTAAATTAGACAGTTGGTTTTATTTTTAAATTGTTTGGATTGGTCATGTTTTGAATTTAATTGTACTCATTGGCTTTTACAAGAGTACTTCTCAGTCTTTGGAAATACTACTTAAATGCTTCTAGAAACGAAAATCCAGACAGCTATATGACTGTTCAGGAAAAGCATTTACCATTCATCTTCCATGCTTTTTCTTGTGGTTTTCTTCACAACCGACAGAAAAATAGGTGCCATTTGTTGTCTTGTATATGTTTAAGTCTTTAAAAAACAATCCTTTGCAAAAATTCTGTGGACAGTTTATTGCCACCAATTTAGAGAAGCTTTTCTGGACTACTTGGATTGAATTATTTTATTTTTAAAATAGAGATGTTTTGAACCACAGTAGCACCTTTTTTCTGCTTTTGAATTGGTGGAATGGTAAAGGTAATGTTCGTAATTCTTGTGTTTGTCCTGAATTTAAAATATTTCACAATTTAAAAGCTAACGTGCTGCACCTTGTCCTGTCCTTACCCCTATTAGATACAAAACCAGATTCCTGGAGCCATATTTCCCTTTGTGTTCTATCCTATTAAACCTCCAAAGTCCATCACCTTGGATTCAGGTTTGTTGTTCTAGTTTAACATAATCCTTACTTCTAAAATGACAAGGTGACTTGTTTATACTGAAGTTAACCGCATCTTTTTCAGATGAAGTCTGTATACGCTTACTGACTACAAATACTAATATTAGATACAGGGAAGCAGTTTTGTCTACAAAGAAGATATACAGAAAACCATTTGAGCAGTTAACAGTTAAAAAAAAACCCCAACATTTCTTTTAGCCGTCAATATCAGACCTTTTAAGCACATCTTTTTGACATGCTAATTCAGTCTTGTGGAGAGCATAAGGTGAAAGTTACATATGGATCAACTTAAAATGGGCTTTTGGCAGTTGAATTCGGACCACAACTAAAACTTAATGCTGACTAATACAGAAGAGTTGCCAGCTGAAAATAAGAGAAGATCAAATTGTTGCTTATATTGATGGTAGTGAATCTGTTGCACCATTTCTGTATTAATTGCATTTGGAGTTCTGGGGCAGTGAGTATTTACTTTTCATCTTCAGTCATCTAGTTTTTCCCTACTGCCCCAAATTAATTGTTTATCTTAGTCATGTTGTTGATTTTTTTTTTTTCATCTTTGCTTTTGTGCAATACATGACCTAGTGATCTATCGGAAATAACCTTAACTAATAAGAAAATAAAAAGCGTGCTGGTCTAAACTCAGAATTGCTATGTGGGGCAGCATTTATAAGATCTGTAGATAAATTATATTTGCCTGTTCTTTGTGTAGCCTGCTGACTTCTCCATTGCTTGGAGCATTACTGAATGTCAGTACACTGTGTGATGAACTGCAGTCTTCCATTAACTTGTTCACTTGTCACTTGGAAGTCACTTGAAGACCAGAGTGATCTCAGGAGACATTCTTGATTGAGACAAAGAATACTGCCTGTAATTTTGTACAGAAGCTAAAATATGTCAGGTGTTTGTTCTAAATATGACCAATTTCAAGCTACAGTGCATAGATCTGCAGAATTCTTTTTTTTTGTTTACATTTTTTTATCAGCTGTGAGAGAATCTTATTCCATGGCTAGGGAAATCATATAAATCTGAGATTATATAAATATTAATTTTCTTTTAAATGAAAACTGTATGTTTTCATAGATAAATGAAATAGAATTTTGATGTTCCATTTCATCCTTGTTTTCCTATTCCTTTCTGTTCCTGCTCTTTTCCCTGAAATAGTTGTTCTCCGTACACTATGTAATTGTCATATCCACTATGTAATCCTGCTTTACAGGGTTGAAAGAATCTTGAATTTATATGACATTTTTGTATTAATAATATAAAGGTATGTATATCATATAAAAATCTGTACTGATCTTTTTTTATTTTACAACTTCATAGCACCAAAACCATTTACTGATGTCAGTATTGTCATGAGAACTGCGGGACATTCACAAATATCTCATATTAAGTAAGTATTTAGGCATGTTCCCTCTCTTTTGCTATTGGTTATATTTAGTCAAGCTTTAAAATTAAAATTATTATGGGGCAAACATAATGAATGCAACACAGTTTTACACCAGTTCTGAAGGATCAGAGCACTTAGAGGTAAGAGCTCAGCCCCCTTTATTATCCACATAATTGCAGAATAAAGCAAGGATTTTTAAGTGTCTTCCTAATGCAGAATTTTAGTCTTTTTTAACTTAGAAAAAGCTCTGTTTAGCAGTGCTGTATACAGTGTTAAATGCTGTAACTTGTTCAAAATAGTTCTGGTTACAGGCAGTATGCAAAACCTTCTTTTCATCAGTAATGGCAAGTCCCTCAAAAAAAACCCCACAAAACAACAGGTATTGACTTAAAGTACCTTTTTTTAGTTAAGTGGTCTAAATACCCTAGATTAAATTCTACATGTTAGAAATGTTTGTAAAACACTTCAGTAATTGTTTTTTTCATATGTAGGTATTTTAAGGTCCTGATTCAAGAGATGGATCTCAGAGTAGATCTTGGCTTCCTATATGCACTGGTTGAATTCTTTACACAGACTGATGTGCCAAGTGACCAGGAGGTAGAAACCTTTTGTTGTTCAACTTAAGTTTGTAATTATTCAACTTGTATTTAAAAAAAGAAAAAACATCTTGGTTTTATGTGTCCTTAGCACTGGTTAGTAGGAGTATCTGGGATTAACAAAAGTTACCATTGCCCCAGGTAAACAGTGAACTCTTGCCTTTGTCCTCATCTTGCATGCTATGCAAAGAAATCTTCAAAACTTTCTGTGAAGAATGAAACTAATGTTGTCCTGGATTCTTTGTTCTTTCTAATGCCTGGGGGATCAGTTAAATCAAGAATCCAGGATGGGAGGAAAGTAAAAATAAGTCTTTTCCTTAATGTGTCTCACTTAAAAAAAAACAAACAACACAAACAACCCCCAAAAACCCAAACCCCAAACACCCACCTCCACCCCAAAAAAACAACAACCACCAAATAACCTTGGAAAATCTTGGCCAGGAAATTACTGACACTTGCTTTCCTATGAGAGCAAGAGAATGTAAAAAGGAATGGAGAGAGGTTGATTCGAAAGTGTTTTCAGTTATTTCCTGCAAAATTAAAAAGTTGGAAGATGATGTAGTTACATGTTGAAACTTAAGTGGAGAGGAGAGGGCAGTGGGAGGGAACAGAATTACTGTACAGGGAGACTGAGAAGTGTTTGTACACAAGAACAGTAGAAATAAAATAAAATACAATAATTTGAAGTGAAGTGCAAGGTACTGTGTTTGGGGAAAAAATAATGAAAACTTCAGTTATAACTATAAAGCAACAGAGGAGCCAGTTTCTTAGATTTGCCAAAGAAAACAACAAGAGGTGATAAGCTGTACAGTTACAGTGCAATTCTGATGAATGTTGGGCATGCTGTTCTTAAGAGTATTGAAATTTGAATGTCAATACACAACAAACTGATAATAAATTATTAGCAGAAAGTGTATCTTTTGTGTATATGTCAAAAATGCTGCTATGAAAAATGAACCAGAAATACTTGCATAAAAGATTTGCCTGAATGAGTAGAGCAAAAAGGTCCTTTTTATGGGGCATTAAAAGGTATTGTCTTACTGTGGCAAGTGAAAAGGTATGCTGGAAAGGAAACTTGGCTTTTGTTTCATTTTATCTGCACATCAGAGATTAAAAAAAAGTATTACCACTCAGGGATTATGCTAAAATAAATAGAAAAGATTAAAAAGTTGTTCCAGTGTAAATATAAATTGAGAATCAGAAGGAAGTATGGGAAAACAAAGAGAAGTAATTTATGGACTAACATTTCAAGCAAGATAAGAATCTTGTTAGAATTTTGTAAGTTTACAGCAGAATATATTTACGTAAGACTGTTACGGGTTGCACTTTCATAGATATTTTAATCTAAGTAAATTTGCTACTCTTGCATGGTATAGTGCATTAAATATACACTCAGTTTCCTACTTTTGTTTAGAATTTTAAAAAGAAGATTCTGATTTTGGTGGGTTTGTAGCTTGTTTTCTAGCCTGTGATTAAATTAAAACTAAATATACTCCCCAGTTACGTGGTTACCTTGAGTTTGCAGTTGTGAGGCTTGAAGATCTAGCTGTTTCTTCCTGGTCCCGTCTGTCTTTCCTGTTGTAACTTGAAGCCTGTGGGTTCTTTGCGAGCTCTAGTGGCACCACAGTTTTGGAAAGACTCACAAAACACACTAATTGCTTATTGACTTAAGACCTTTTATCTCTTGGTGATGATGTAAAATTTTAACTTAAAGAACGGGATCCTCTCTGGTGAGAGGCTGCTTCCTCTAAATGAAGACCTAAGCATGTATTTCTGTATAATCTTTTCTTATTGTATTATAATATATAATTATATATTATATTCTTAATATATAACATACAATATTTTATGTATGATATCATATAAAAATTATATTTAATATATTTTATACGATACTATAATGTATTCTTACTATATTATGAGCTTAATTAAACATATTTTTAAATGTTAATATTAATAATGAGCAATCTAATTGTGACTTATGAAATACAAGGACATTTGAAGGGTTCCTTAAACAAAGCAGACATTTAATGAAGATTAATAATGTTACTGTAGAATTGTTTCAGAAACGTTGCTGCATTCTCATATGCGAGAATATGTAGTCTGGGAACTGGTGGTTCCCAGCAGTGTGCTAGGGCATACAGTCTGTTGATGCCAGGTGTACCTGTGAATTCTGTATTATTGTGGTAGTTTGAAGAATTACATTAATTTTCATGCCTGATTGTGTAATGGAAAAAAATACATTGTTGTATTTTTTTTTTTTTTCCCCTCCCAGTGGAAAGATGAATGATTTGAGATTAGCATTGAGAGCTGAATTGCTAAATCCAGAGGGTAGAGGAGGCCCTATTCTGTATTTCCAATTTTTGGGGAATTATACTTAATATTTAGTGCCTTGATTGTTTTGCTTGTTTAAGTAGCAAGGTGCTACCTGTGTTTACTGTTCTGAAAGGGCTTCTCACATTATTTTCAGTTACAACTTCATTTTCTTTGACTGTTAAGTCTTGTTTGAGTATAACTTCAGAGTAGTTATTACTGAAAAATCTTAAAATGTTACTTGTACTTGACCAGTTCTTCAAAAACTGTTGTAAAGGATCTCTTGTCTTTTGAAAAAGAGCTAGATGGAGATCTTCTCAGAGTATGTAGAAGTCTAGTTTCTGTGTAACAGAAAATAGTCTTTATTCTAGTTATTTGTATTTAAAAACCTATGTGTTATATTATATTTGAGAAGGGTGTACATATAAATATATATATATATTTAACCTTTGTTTGACCCAGGTAAAAGTTGTCCAAATTTTACTTGAAATTATTTGATATTTGAACTTGCATAAAAAGAGGGGGTGGTAGTGGTTTATTTTTTTAAAACTATCAAATAGGTGTATGTTTCATTGTCATCTTATACGTGTTTTTCTCCTCTTCATACAACAAAAGGCAGCAAATAAACTCTAGTTTAAAGTCCTCTAAAACTTCAATTCTAAGTAAAAAAAAAAAAAAAAAAAAAGATCAGGAGGGTAAAAGTCTATATGTTAGTCAATATGTTGCATCTCAGTGACTAATGCATGGTCATTTTATGTAGTCCAGATTTTAAAGTAATATTTTTTTGAAAATGCATTCACAGCTAGAACTTTTCAAAAAGGATGTTGAATCTCTTCAAGAAGAACTGATGAGTGTGTCTACAACAGATACATCACAGATCAGCTTGTATGAATACTTTCATATCTCTCCAATTAAGGTATACCTCTTTGACCATACAGCCTGTGTTTGCTCCAACTGAATAATTTTTGTCTCCTGCAAGACAGTAGGCACTAGAAATGAAGAAACATAGAGGTGATCAAAAATAAAATAAAAATGTGCTGGAAAAGGACTTTAATTGTTACCACTTACTATATGGCGTTACATTAATATTTATTAAATGTTTATGTAAGCTCATTATTTCATTCCTATCCATGATTTTCTTCATATACTTTAATGCTTCTTCTTGCTATTATTTAAGAGATCCTAGCCAAATGTTATTGTTTGTGTGCAGAAAGTGTGTTGTGGATTGGGGAATGAGGTGATTTCTAAAAAATGGATACAACCAGCATTACTGTGCAATGACATTTTCTCCTTCATTGTTATTTACTCATTGAAAAAGTGGTTTTGTTTTTTGACTCCAGTAAAGTCTACTTTTGACTGTTTCGCCATTCCCATAAACATTCAGGTACAGCGGCTAAGCAGTATGTGCATACTTACATGGAGACATCTGTCTGTTTGCCCAAATCAAACTCTAAAGCACTTTTAGCTTACCGGGCTTCATTTTTTGATTACTGTGTGGCTGATGTTAAAGCTGTGATGGTACTTCTTAGGTTCTGTAACAGTTATGTAAGAGAATCTCACCTCCATCCCATGGGAAATAGATTGAAGGTCTGAGTTTCACCTCTTAACGGTATTGGGTAAGATGTTAGAAACAGCCTGCTATTAGAACAGGTAATTCCAGGAAATACTTGGTTGGCTTTATGTAAACAGCTTAGTCTAACTTAGTCCAAATAATACTTAGTTGCTTTTCCGTGTATCTTCACTTACATGTTCATGGGTATGTCTCCTGTTACAAAAAACGACTCAGAACTTGACAAAATTAAAACGCCATTTGTGTGTTAACAAAGTGAACACTTTGATAAAAAGTAAATAAAAGCTTATTTTTGAATGTATTCTGTCATATTTGATCTGAAAAATTACATGGAGGAGATGGGATGGAATAAATCAGCTTCAGGTTGTAATAAAAGATTAATCTTTAATGCATATAAAGTCTCACATTATTTTCAGTTACAACTTCATTTTCTTTGACTGTTAAGTCTTTTTTGAGTATAACTTTAGTTATTACTGAAAAATCTTAAAATGTTACTTGTACTTGACCAATTCTTCAAAAACTGTTGTAAAGGATCTCTTGTCTTTTGAAAAAGAGCTAGTGATTCTGTAAGATGAGGTATGTATTTTGAAATGAGCAATAGTTAAACTCTGTTATACCATAAATTAATGAATTGCATATGGTGTTGCCTTCAGAGAATCAGAAACAGGTGTAACTTCTTTTACTTTGATTTTTGACAGCTGCT
Source organism: Falco peregrinus (assembly GCF_023634155.1). Lineage (NCBI taxonomy): Eukaryota > Metazoa > Chordata > Aves > Falconiformes > Falconidae > Falco > Falco peregrinus. The sequence continues at coordinate 44,635,377 of NC_073739.1, read as the reverse complement.
GAGTACTTGTGCACTGTAGAGCCAATTGAGCAATTTTCCTGAATGCTTTTCTGTTTTGAGACTGTCACCTTAATTTCTGTGAAAGAAATACTTAAGTTAATACTGGTCTGCACAGGTGGGGTTTTTCTTGTGTACATATTTCAGTGTTTATTTAGCACCTGTAAAACTTGTGTTAATAATAATTTGGTTTTAGGCTTTTTTTCCTCATTCTTACTTGGACACTGTGCTATGTTACTGTTTTCAATCTCCTCTGATGTTTGGCTATTACTTACCTAAGTTCTAGCTAAAAGATTCTGAAGACCTTATCTGAAAACATGAGTAAGCGATTTAAAGTTCTTGTTTTCTTAAAGGTAGTTGAGGTTGTTTAGTTTGATTGTAAATGTTTGGGGTTTTTTATTGCCCATGGTGTATTTCTGTTCTCTGTTAAGTCAATCTGATTTCAGTCAAGGTTAAAAACGTCTTATCTCAATTTTTAAATCATCTAAAAGATGATAAACATAGAAATATAATACTTCCAATAACCAACTATGTTATTTCCCAATCTCAATTTTATCCTTTAGTTACACTTAAGCTTTTCACTCAGTACGGGTGGAGAAGATAGTAACAAAGAAGAAAGAAAAAATGAATTGATACCACTTCAGTCCTTGAATCTCCTGTTGAAGAGTATAGGAGCCACCCTCACAGATGTTCAAGATGTTGTCTTTAAGTAGGTTAAATACATGATTGCAAAGATTACTTTCAAAGTATTATGTATGCTAGATTTTATCTTGCTCTGCATAATAAGGACTTACTTTTTCTCTCCCCCTTTTTTTTTTTTTTTTTTTTTTTTAGGTTGGCATTCTTTGAACTCAGCTATCACTTCTGCACTACACAACAGCTCCAATCATCAGTTGTAAGGCATTATTCAAAACAGGTTAGAATAAGTACATTTAAGTATTTCAGTAAATATGTTTTTAAAGCACTACTATGCAGTTTGGTTCTCTGAAAATATAATTACTTTCAGCCTTGTGTGTTTGTACAAAGGTTAAATACATACAAAATAATCATTCATTAGTTGGATTGCCTTTATTCTGAGGGCAAGTACCTTTCTCAAATTATGGCTAGAAAAAGTGGCATGGATAACAAAACAGCTTGCTGGAATAGATAGTGGAAGCAAACACAGTGCAGCCCCGATAGAGCAGAATTGGCACCAAAATATTAATGCTTATTCTTGGACATTAGTAGTGTATGAATTACGATCCCTTTTTGGCCTTTGTGTACTGTTCAGGTCCTATCATGCAGTGGAGAGAATCCAGCAGATAACACTTTTGCATAAAATAATTTGTCCTGTTCTATTCATCCATCATTAATAATAAGGGATTCTGTGGACATTTTGATTTAGTCCTCTGTCAGTCATTAAAGGAGAAAAAACCTATGCAGGGTTTCCAGTGAGGAACGAGTTACTGTTCTCTGGCCCTTCCTTTTCCCAGGAGGAAGGTTTGAAATGTCCTAGGTGATTCTCAACCTTTTTTCTAAAATCAGATTACACTTCATCTAGATGTAGTTACAGTGTTTTGCAGTGACAGTTAACAACACTTTGTCACCATATGCAAACATAGCAAATTTTGTGCTGTAGTATGAGAAATCTAGGTAATGTGCTTGCTTTGTAAAATCTCAAGAACATTAATGTCAGTTACTTGTGAAATGCTTGTAAGAAGTAACATTTATGTGGCTGACTTAATATGATTTACTTACTGTAAATCCTTTTTAATAAAACTACCTCTGCTTTTCCAAATAATTTTGAGGGGTTTATGTTAAACTCATATTAGTTTCTTTTTCTTTTTTTTTTTTTTTTTTTTTTTTTTTTTTTAAACTGGGTATACTACAGTCTTTGCCTTTGTTTTAGGGTAATTTCTGAAATATGTTTGCTAATAACTATTCTTATTTTAGGCTATTAAACAGATGTATGTTCTTATTCTTGGCCTTGATGTCTTGGGTAATCCATTTGGATTCATAAGAGGCTTGTCTGAAGGAGTAGAAGCATTTTTCTATGAACCTTACCAGGTAAAAATCTCTGCTACCTTCTTATGAAATGTAGTACAAGTAGAAAGATACGAATTATATTGAAAATGTGGATATACTAATACCTTTTTTAGTTTTAAATTTTGATTTGGAAGTGAAATGAAAGTGCCAGGAAAAAGTTACTGCAAAGCTCAGTGAGATAAAAAAAAGAGAGTAGTCAATTTAACTTAATTCACGAAAGGCTGTTCCTTACGGTTCTTGTTTTATAATAAATCAGATTTTTTTCCCATTTGCCTTAAAATAAGCAGACTTCAGGGAATTAATTAGTATTCTAAAATAGTCTTTCTCCCACAGGTGCTTTCATGGGCACTTTCACACTTTTATCACTCAGCCTCATGCTTTTGTTCTCTTTGTTATATATAAATTCCAATAAAACCGTTATGATTTTAAAATATTTAATGCATACTATTTGAAGCTTAATATATATGCATCTTTTTTTTTTTTTTTTTTAGGGAGCCATCCAGGGTCCTGAAGAATTTATAGAAGGAATGGCACTTGGACTCAAAGCACTAGTAGGGGGAGCTGTTGGTGAGTTCCAGCATTATCATGGTAGTATACTTATAGTAAGCAATACAGGTGAGTATTTGTAAATTGTATTGGCGTTGTATTTTATTTTCCAATAGGTGGGTTAGCTGGTGCTGCATCAAGAATCACTGGTGCTATGGCAAAAGGAGTTGCTGCAATAACTATGGATGAGGATTACCAGCAGAAAAGGAGAGAAGCCATGAATAAACAACCCACGGGTCTGAGAGAGGGTATCACTCGTGGTGGAAAAGGATTAGTTTCTGTAAGGAGAAAAAAAATAATAAAAATATTAATGAATTTTATGCAGGCAGGAGTAACAAAGGTAGAGGCTGCCATAGTCACCAGAGAGTTGCTACTCTTAATTTTAATTCTGATTTTGAAAACATATTCCCACAATTGAGTAGTGGTTTTAAATGAAAATATACGAGAGTAAAAGAGACAATACGAACTGTGAACAAGGTGCCTCTAACTCTGTTTCCTTGTTGTGAATTTTAGAATTTTCCAACGTATGTACTTTGAGGTTATTCACCAATGAACTAGCAAGAAAAATGTGAAAGATGAAAAATGTAATCTGAAAGCATGTTTGTAATCTCTCATTTCTTTTGCTAGGGTTTTGTGAGTGGCATAACAGGAATAATTACAAAACCAATAAGAGGTGAGTTTCTGATGCATTAACTGTTCATATGATGGTAAATTCTTGATACTTCATTAAACATAAATCTGAGTTATAAAAATTTTCGTCGATGTTTTATATTCCTACTGACTTTCAGTTTAAATGTTTACATTAACTTTGTGTGGAGGAGACTATATAGTTGCATATCAAATAAGAGTTGTAATTAAATGGTAATTAAGTTTGTTACAGTTGTAAGAAACTCAGTGTTTTATATTGATTTGCTGCATTTAATCCTTTTAGGAGCTCAGAAAGAAGGGGCAGCTGGTTTTTTCAAAGGTGTTGGAAAAGGCTTAGTGGGAGCAGTTGCTAGGCCTACTGGAGGAATCATAGACATGGCAAGCAGCACATTTCAGGGTATTAAAAAGTAAGTAAAATATGAAGAGTGATGTATGGCAGGAAAGAGATAATAGTAGCAGTAGTACGTTGTGTCTTTGTATCACTTCTGCATCATTTATGGTTCTATCAACTTTCTCATTAACACAGATGAGCTGGGAAAAAAATCTTACATATATTGGTAATTATGTTATAAGTAGGTGGCTTTTAATAAAATACACAGTTGATAACACTTAAAAACCACAACATCAAATCTCAGATGTTTCTAGCATTACCAAAGAAACTATTTTAAAAGCCTCAGCGATCAAGTCTTCTTCAATTGCTGATTTTTTTTCCTTTTACCCCAAATATACAGGAAAAAAGGACTTAGCAGCTGCATCAAAAGTTACTTTTTATATTATTATGACTGTATGAGATGAGTTCCAAGACTACCAGGTCATGCCAGGATCTGTTCTGATTGTTCAGACTGAGAACTGTTTTGTTCTCAGTCTGCGTATTAATTTCTGTGATAGTCTCATTTTAATAAATGTGGTGTTATAGATTATCTCATTCTGTAATGTGTGCTGAAGTAGGAGAAAATGTATTGAGCTTTGTCTGAATGCATCTTTTTAATGGCTCTGTTCTTCTTAGCAAGCTGGACCAGTTTTGCTACTATAAGATTGCTAGTCTCTTGTTTGCCACTTCTCATTTCTTTAGCAGATGAATGCAAGAAAAATGTTAGAGCAGAAGTTCGGTATGGCGCAGATGTCTTTAATTTTGAACTTTTGAAGTACAGTACCTAGACACCAATGAAGTAATGCAGGCTTGTGCTGCCCTGTGCCATCTCTCTAAAATAGATTTTGGAGTGAAATCTATTACTGTTTCATAGAATGTCAACTCAATGTCTATTCATACGCGGAAGTACAACAGTTGCTGTACTAGTACTTGAATTTAACTTGTATGTGAAATAACTTGGACCCTTTGCTAAATATTATAGCTGGTGGAAGTATTGACATGTGCCTTACATTTGCTGCTTTATTGTCAGAGTTGCAGATTCATCAGAAGATGTGGTAAGCTTGCGCCCACCTCGCTTCTTTGGTGAAGATGGAGTTATTAGACCTTACAGATTAAGAGATGGAACCGGAAGTCAAATGTTGCAGGTGAAGAAAATGAAAGATAATTTGATATAAATTCTAACTCATCATACGTTGACATAACTACTTTAAAGAATTGCCCAGTTCTTAAATTCCCTACTGCCCTTTACCTAATAACTCAGTAGTCAAGAAGTTTCATTTAATTTCTTAGGCTTATGACCACTTTGGTGATTTAGGTTTTGTAATACAAAGGAATACATTATAACCTCTACCAGTATATCTGTAGAGGTTTGTGCAAGATACAGAGTATTTTGAAAGAAGAAAAAAGTTTATATGTGTAATTGAAAAGGTTTGTATTTTATTTTTGATAAACAGTGATGGTAATCACAAATACTTTATTCAGTACTGTTATTAATACACATTTTAAACAGTGACTCTTTAATCTCAACTTCATTTAAACAGCATTTTAAACACAACTACCATAGCTGTATGTATGTCATACTACAGCCATTGAAAGAACGTAAACAGTTTGAGTACTGTTTGCACGAAGAACATGCTGAGCATCAGTGATTCTTTAATAATTCAGGTGCTGTTTAAGCAAATTTCACTCAGATATCAAAGAGGAAATGATTTCAACTTTTGTGCAGCTTACAAAGTTTCTGGTTTTGTTTTTTTATCTCTGTTAGAGGTAAAGCTGCATTTTAGAAATACTCAAACATAAGAAATAAAGTAATAGTGATTGCATGAATGTAAACAGAATTTTTAAAATACACATTGAAGGATTCATAGTGTGCCCGGGAAATGTTGGAGAAGTCATACAGAAATAACCTTTTTGGAGAAGTAGATAAGGATGAAGTAGCCTTTAGAGATTATTTTTGAACTATTTTGAGAATTGCCACAGCTGTTTGCTTCATGTCAGGTTCCAGTCTGGTTGTTTCTGTTTCTTCTGCATTTCAGTAGTGTCTTTTGTGTTGTGGTAGAAGAGGTTTGTCCTATTTGGGGCATTCCAGCTATGTTTGCCGTATCATTCACTGGTGATCTAGTTCAGCAGACTGTGAAAGTTCTTTAATAAATCACGTGCCTCTGCCTTTCTTCTAACGAGGCAGCTTTAACCTATGCTCTCCAATTTAAAGCTAGTGTTACAAAGCGTGTTACCTGAACTAGACCATAGTTAGAAGCCACTACTGATAAACAGCATAAATGTATTTCTAATCTTAAACCTCTTTTGGGTGAAAAAATTTATTCCAAAACATCCCCTTTTCTGTTTTAAAGTGTACCACTAAAACAAATGTGAGCAAACGGAACAGAATCAGCTCTTACATGCAGACTTCTCTAATGACTTTGCCTTGCTTTTGCTTCTTAAATTGATACGTGTTTGCCTTTTGGTTTTTTTTTTCTGAGAAACCTTTAAAAAATTCAGCAGTGATACCTAGTTCTAGTTCTCCCCTGTGTGGTTGAGTACAGTACCACCACCTTCCATTATCCAACTTGCAAAAGCATAAAGACACTGCCTTGTGTAATGCTTGTCATATTTTGTGATGACAACCATTATTTGAAAGTACCTAAAATTTGGAAAATTGTATGTTTCATGTTAGTCTTCACTACTGATGATTCTAAGGCAGAACTACTCCTGAAGAAATGTTTTGAAAGCTCCAAACAGGATCATAAATTTCCCTGTAGATAGTCAAATCAGAAGATACTGAATTGCATAATATTTTTTTCCAGACATTTTCTGATGCAGCATGTTTGATGTCTTAGTACACTTGAGGGTAAAATAAAATTAATGTTTCTGTTTCTAGAGATATTTCTATGTTTTGCATGAGACACTGTGTATTACTTTTTCTCAGTATGAAGCAGATTGATAGCATAATATTTTCTTAGGGGGGTAAAAAAGACCGTTCTCCCCTTTTTCTATAATTTCTATGCATACAGGTCTGGTGACTAGCCCCAGTGCAGTCACTGTGTTGAAGCATTTGCAGTGGATCACTGGATTAGATTTGAATAAAACTTCTAGTGATTTAGAGGTTGTACATGCTGATGAAAGGAAATAGGATATAGGTGATCTTGTGTGCTTATATTGTGTCCTAAACTAGGATGTCACTTCAGCATTTCTTTGTTTTCTGGGGTTTTATTTTACATTAATAAATTTGCCAGACAAACTAACCCTTCTAAACTAATGCTTCTGCTTTCTTCTTCCTTTACCATGCTTTCAGAAAAGACAGGCCTACAGGGAATGGACTAAGACTCACAATAGTAGTGATGATGATGACAGTTAGGATAATATGGACTGTAACAGATATACATGGCCTTTGTCACATTCTTTTGACCTTTAAATATTAAATGTTGCTGCTATAATTCTCACTGAGAAATTGAGATTGTCTGATATTAATTAAATTCTTATTTTTCAAGCTGTGCAAAAAAAAGATATAAGTGGGGAAATAAAACTGTGTCATCATAAATGCTAGGCAAAGGAGCAAAGAATATAATAAAAATAGTCTTAAAGATAAAACTTGACATTAGGTGAAAATAGTAATGAATAATATGACAAAATAGTAATACCATGCCTTAGAGTTTATTTCTAGATATGTTTCTATCAAGTGTATTTAACGTTTTTCCATTTTTGTAAGTGTTTGACAGGTTTTATTTATAATTTGCTAGACAGAATGCTTTTAAATGTGTTTAGTAAAACTTTACTGAGTTGTACAGTCATTGGTGTTAAAATGCTGTTTATTTGTTTCATATTTCAAAAGTTTCTTGTTTGCTTTTCTTTTTAACAATAAACACATCTAAAGTATATCTAAAATGGATTCATCTGTTCTGTTGCAACATTGTTTCTCGTGTTTCCTGGAACTAGATTATGTAAAAACACTAAATGATCTATAAAAGTATTTATAAGGTAAAGTACACATTTTAAAAGAAACATTTAACATAAACTTTTACTTTTTAATTTATCATTTATTTTACCGTAATTTTTTAAATACTTACTTTGTATATCATTTGGAATCCTTAGATGTGTGAAATAACGGTTTATTTAAGTATTTTTGATTGTGAACGTAAATTATTTGGTTCTTAAATCAGTATTTTTGTTTTCATAGCAAGAAAAAAAAAGTAAAAATCCACCCCAGAACTAAACCCTAAGTAAAAGCATGGACAGCTGAAGAAAATACCAGGACTTTTAGAAGGCTCTGTGTAGTAAAACCTGTGTACCATGCAAAAGTATTTAGTTTATTTACCTAGAAATGGGGAAGAAAAACCCACAACACTGAACCACTATAATTCTGTACTGTAAATTCTACAATATAGTTTTACAAGTTACTTCTTTCTTTAAAAATTGTTATAATCTGTATTCAGTGGAATGCTTGCATAGGTTTCGCGTTCTTTTTTGTGGTTTGTTGCTAACTTTAGATTTTTGTGTTGCATTTTAAAGACATCTTGTAATAGACATTTATGTATCAAAAAGTACTGTAGTAAGAATTAATTCTTTTGCCAGCCACTCAAGAATTAGAATTGCTTTAAAGCAGTAAAAGCTTCTGAAATAGTTGCATATTTACCAAAGGTGATGTCATGTCTTTCATGGTCTTTTGTCTTCCAGTTACAAAAACTCTGAGGGAAGAACTATTAAAATCCATAAGACTGCTTATTGTGGCTCTATGCCTTCAAAAGCTGCTGTACAGTCTGATCTCATGGGCAATGATGAGCCAAGGAATATATGTCTATAGTATCCCATATAAAAGCGAGGACAAACTCAGCTTGAGAGTTTCTTTTAGGTGAAGCTACTGATGCTTAAGATTGCAACAGCTCATGTATTGCCACATACTTTGTAATACTGTCATCTGAAAAGGATGTCTTGCAGAAGTAGATGAAAGACTGTATTACAGTTTATTACTGCCTGAAACATTGTGGGAAGGGTTTTGAGTATTTCAGGTACAAATAGATCTTGAGTATTTCATTGAAGAATGTAGAATTTCTAAAAAAAAAAAAGACATTTCATGCCTAAAAGTTGAAGAAATTGTTAGGTATGACTTTGTGAAAAGGTTCCAGCTGCATTTTGTTAAGTTTACTGGGTTTTGGGAACTTTGAATATGTTACTGACATCTTTTGCCTTTTTGGCTTTTTAGTACAGTTTCTTATTCCTACAAAACTTTGTTTTTCTTCTGTAATGACCTGCCCTACAAGACAATGTATGTCAATTTCATAACAAAACATGATTTTTCCTCATTCTAAAACAGATTTAGCAAGAAATGTAATAATTTTGTAATCATTTGTAATGTAAGCATTTTATAATAAAAATGTAATACAGTATTTCTATCAAATTTATCTAATTTTTAAACTATTTTAATTTATAGTTCTGTAAGTCATTACAGAATATGGAAGTAAAATTTAGCATGAATGGTAGTACTTCTTGTTCAGGTATCACTAATTCAAGTTCCACTACAACATAACTAAAAATACTTCTTTCTTTACTCAATAGGTTGAAATATTGTAGAATGCTAATTTAAAAAAAGTTAAAAACTTTGGCAGTATAGTTGGAAAATATGACTTGTATACCTTATTTTGTTTCTTCCGTGGAGTATAGCCCTATTTTTAAAGTTTCTATGTTAATAAAAAATGTAGTAGTTTTTGAACAAGTATTCTATTTGTTTTTGTCTTGAGTCTAGCTTCCTCTGAATGTACATTGGGAAAAGAAATTGTAGGATCACAAAAAGTTGAATCTCTTGGGATATTAGGATTTAATTTCTCTTCAAGTCATAAAACAAAAACTTGTGAAAAGTGTAATAGCTAAGTAGCTGAACGAGATGCTCTTTAAGGCACCAAAAATGCAAAAAAAACCCCCCAAAAACAACACCACACCAAAAAACCCTCTCAAAACCCAACCAAACCAAAAAACAATTTAGAGATTATTTTGTTTAGGGTTGTAAAGTAACGCATCAAAAAACCACAGACCATCATGTCAAATAACCAGGTTTTTTTTTTGTTTTTTTTTTTTGTTTTTGTCCCGTCCTCTGCACCCTGACCCCCATCATTTAATGTATCGGTTTTTCCTCTGCTTTTTTGTTGGTGAATTAAATTTGAAGTCCAGTACTGTTGCTGAAAAATCCAGGAGTAAGTGCCATCCTTTCAGCTCAGGATGTCAAGTTTTCTGATGTGAGCTGTAGAACAAATTGATGATTCAGCTGTTCTTGAGTGTTTAGTTTTATGTATGATGGTAATTTTGAATTTACATGTTTCCTCCTTGCTGTGCTGAAGAATTGGCTGTGCTCTTTGTCTCTGGCATTAACTGGTACATCCCATTTGATCAGGGTTCTTTGGTCTTTTTGTTTTCTCAGGAAGCTCTGTAGACTTCAGTCAGTGCAGAGGGACAATATAGACAGTTTCTGGGATCATTTCATAGACTGTTTATACCTTTGTTGTTGGTCATTTACAGAAGCTATAGACTTGCCAGGAATCACTGGTCTTTGCCCTGCCAGTGAATAAAGCTGAAAGATAGGTTAGTGTCATACTTATGTTTGTAAGTCATTATACTTGCACCATGAAATCTCAGAGAAGTTTTCTGTGTTACAGCTCAGTGCCTACCCAAAACCAAAATAAATTCAAAACCTTTTTTCTATTTCTAATTTGCCTTTAAAGTGTAGGAGTTTGTGAGGGCCCTTCTACAGCCTTGTGTAAGGTTGCTGCCCAGCTATGCTTTGGTGGGTGTAAGCTTGTAGAGAAGACTGTCCTTCAAAGCTCTGCTCAATACAGTGTCTTACTGTCTTGGAGGTGTTTAGCCTTCATGATCTTTTTTTGGTCATGAAGTAAGATTCAGATCAGGTGGTAGAATGTCAGAATAGGTTGAAAAAGCCCTTGTTCCTTTGTATTCAAACTTCAGTCTGCCAGGAAGAACACCTGAGGAATGGGAAAAGTGTGTCATACTCTTCCTTTTTCTCCTTCCTTCACCCTGTCCTTGGGCTTGGGTTCAAATCAAAACATAAACAGCCATATCATGAACTACTCTAAAACTGAGGTTTCCCTTCATAAAATTATAGGGAGAAATTATTTCCAAAGTTCAAAGTAGCTTCACTTTTATTCTACATCGTCCTGACTTGTACCAGCCATCCATTCATACATGCTATTGAGTTTGCTGCTCCCTTATTTGAGTCACAGCTGTCACTCTTCATCTTCCTTTGGAAAACCTGTTGTGTCTAGGTTAAAGGAAAGAGCAGGATCCTTACCACTTAAATGTGCAACATTTGGGTATTATTACATAGCTATTGCCCATCCCCAAATAGAAGACATGTATATACCACAGGAAGCTGGCTGAGACTAACACCAGTTGTTTCAGAAGAACATGGAAACTTGTGAGATTCGGTTGCATTTTAGATTTTTTGTGATTGAAGCATAAATGCTTATATATGGTGGAAAAGCAAGTAAAAACTACCAGCGTCCTAGGCAAAGCATACACCAGCTTGTTGTTTTCTGACAGAGAATGCAGAAAAGAAAATTGGAATATTTTTCCATTTCCCTGCTGGTACCGTAATCACTTCAGATGCTACAAATGAAAGAACTTTGGTTGTATTGGCAGGCAACACAAAGAACTTCCAGATGTGGACACCATAATGAAAGTGTAGATCAATATGGCTTCTCCATTCAGCCCATCAAATACATTCTCTTGGTATTCAGATCAAAAATTTACCAAGATAATTCTGCCAGTCAGCATAGGCAAATTATATTTGTGTTGTGAAGTAGAAACTTTGTTCTGAAAGAAAGCAGATGTCCTCAGTTTTACTCTGTTGCATCCTGAGGCCTTAGATTGAAATCTTAACCTTGACCTCAAATTTCTGTTGACTTTAACAAAACCATGTTGATTTCAGAGCTGATGTTCAGCACGGCTGAATGGAATCTTAAATTCAGGCATTTGCACATCATGGACAAAAGCTTTATTTTTGTAGAATGGCATTGCACATTAGGATAGCTGGAATGAGGGAGGAGGCAATAAAGGATTGATGTTAGTTCTTATTAATAAAGGATGAGGAGAGAATTCTACATGGCAGCAAAAGAAATGTTTTACAGTAACTTTTTTAACACTTCCCATTTTTTTCCCCACACACATTCAAGCTAGATCTAAGTGGCTTGGGTACTGGTTAGAATTATTAAATCTTTGTGAGGGGAAGATTGGATATGTAGTTACACCAGGTTAACCTCCTGGAAGTAGTGGTTCTGCAGCTGTTGAAGAAGTCACCGTATGAGCTGAAAGATACATTCATATTGGAGTTTCTAGCAACAGCAATAGATTGCCTTCTGAAGTCATACATTTGGACAGTAATTGGTTCATAGGGAAATACGTTGGCAGTCTAAAATCCCATTGAACACTAAGTTAAAATGTGGGTATAACAAATCTCCTACTCTTCTTTCTTGTTCAGATTAAGTAGTAACAGCCTTTACAGTGTTTCTTTTACATGCTGTTTCAGTTGGGTTGAAGAGCATCAAACATTCAGACTTTTTGTATCATATGTACTAGTAATATTTCTTAGAACTATAATCAGAAGGATCATAGGTTTTTAATTTTGTCTCCACTGCTTACACTCTGCTCTGCTTCATTTCTAACTTTGTCAAAGGCCTCTGTGCTTGCTTCTCAATAAACTAGGAGCATGTAGTGTAACCGGAATCTTTCCAAATGCAGAGATGGCACTTTTAAGACACTGAGCATATCTGCATATCCATCTCTGCACAAATGATCACATCTGCCGTTAGATTATTGCAGTGACATCTAGGAATTTGTACTACAGGTAAGAATAATTAGCAAAGGAGGGGATTTGTGCTTGGAATACTTCACTCCAGCAGCTGTAAAACATGTCTTTTTTTCAATAGATGCATGCCATTCCATCTCTAGTCAATGAACTATAGCATATACTAAAGCAATCAGGTTATTAAACCTTTTTTAATTTGAAATACAGAAGTTGTGTTTTAAGAAAACAAATGCTAATTTTTACAGTGGTGGAACTAATATTGAAACAATGATTGATCAATATTAACTTTCATAGTTTTACATCACCAGACAGTGGTCCAAGTTGCTATCTTTCTCCAAACAATTAATATTTAAATACTTAACAATTCTACAAACATATTTATGCATCTATATTGAGGGATCAATTATATATCCTTTAATGTTTGAATTCTTTAAGACATTTTAGTAGCAGAGGGCAGTAGTGATCTTGCTTTAAGAACTATTAGCAGTAAATTGATGTATACCTCTGTTACATATTTCCTAATGAATAGGTGCAAGCCTAATGCTAAAAGGGATGAAGGTTGTAGATGAAGGGTAGAAAAACCTAAAGGCAGAAAATGTAGAAGTTGTTACTGCTCAGCATTGGCAGAGATACAAATGTTATTTTTGCAAATGGACTGTGTAGCGTTTTCCTGTGCTTTATTTCTCAATTAACATCTGTTCTCTACAAAACTATAGAATGCAGATAACTTGAGTTCATGATCTTTGACTCCTAGCTAACAATGAAGAGTATTTAGCTCAGCACATACCACGTGCTAACAATATTTTTGGGTTGCACAAATCACTTGTGAATCTCAGTAGAACAAAATACTTTTTGTGCTATTTGGTGGACATTGAAATATTTTTTGTTTAGGATTGCAACCTGTGTGATAATGAAGTATACTTTAGTTCCATAAGAATTTTTGTAATTCTGTATTATCAGTAAAGTGAGTAAGTTACAGTGGGGTGATGTGACTTGTTGAAAATTAACTAGCAAGCTAATGAAGAGACAGAAAGAGATAACCCTGCTCTCTTAAATCCCATTTAATGGGGATTAATGTTTGGATTGAGAGCCTCACCTCAGTGCTGTGCAAAGTGTAAGAAAGTTAACTTCTTCGATGAAGAAGAAAGACTAAGACATCCTCTCCATCCTAATGAGGTTATATTGCTAAATGCATCTCCCTTATAACTGCTTCTAATAGAAGAGAGATATTGGTCATACTTTGTTATATATGTGTTTGGACAGTAAGAGAAATTGCTGTCATTGTCACAGAATCTTGCAGATGGAATGCAATGACGTGTATTTGTTACCTCTACCGAACCACCCTTGCTCTTTCCACACACATTATTTCTGTAAGTTCCTGTCAGCCTTTTCCTTTTCACTGTCTTTCTTGCTAGGCCACCAACACTGAAAGTCCATCAGGATGTAGAACGAGACCAGTAACCTGGTACCTGGGTCAGTTATCATATCCGTGCTGTCTGTCCATACAGCCACCTCTGTCTTCTAAGCATCCAGTGTGTTGTGTGCTAGAACGCTGTGGAGGCTACCTCGAGAGAGGATTTTTTTGGTTCTTTGGTTATGAAGTAGGAGTTTGGACCTAAATACAAGAGGCAGGAAGAGAGCAAAATCAGAGGCATTGCAATCCCTAGACAAAGCTTGAATAAGGAGTTTCCAAAACCAAAACAATCTAATCTCTGTTTTCCAAACCCTTAATTCCTCATTTCTTAAGCCATTCTTGCAGTATTCATCCTGCCTGTGACTCTAGGTCTTGCAGAACTAAATTCAAGCAGTGACTTAACGTAAGTAGGCGTATGATCAATAGTTGTGATTGTGCAGGCCAGCAGAACTGGGAAGAGAGAAATAATGTGAATTTCCTGAGAGCTTTTCCAGAAAGCTGCCTTTTGGGAACTTGTTACTCAAATGTTCTTGCATTCTAGTCACTAAAGAATCAGCAGCTTTGAGGGAAGGCATAATTTAAAAAAATTGTTTGGGCAAGTGGAGTTATCCATGTGGCCAAATTTGAAGTTGTAGGGTAAGCCTAAATAAATGTCTGTATTATTTTACAGTGGTGATGAATACTCATTTAATGGTTTTTCGATTTTAACTGCACTGAGAACTAATCTACAGTGATTTTAAACATTGGCATACGTATCTGAAGCAGTATGTTTGTAGTTAAGGGTTTATTGAATCATACTGGTTTATACTAACCTATCTTTGCTTCCAGTTTGTAACACATGGGAAGTATATGCAAGCAGTCATGTTGCTATTCTCGACTAAGATGCAGCAGTCCTAATTTGATCACTAATTTAATCACCTGTTGCTCAGAAAGTCAGGAATCCAGTGGTTGCCAAGTCATGTCTTTAAAAGCCTCTGTTTTTAAAAATTACTCATCTGCTCTCATCAATATTTAAAATTTATTGGCCATAAAAGAATATTCTGTTAAAAATATTCACAGCAATTGTAGGTAAAGATTAAGTAAGTTTGAGGGACACAAAAGAATATGAAGAAATGCTAAACATTACTTCAAGTGCTGCATTTTTAAGTCTGTCTACATGGTGGTGGGTTTTTGTATACAGTTAAGTACAGATTTATTCCCAGAGTTAATTACTGTAATGTATTGGACATCACTTGACATAAATTAGGAAATGAATCCTTATTTCTTTTATTGTCTCAGAACTGCATTAGTTGGCAGAAGTTTGGTGTGTACTAAAAATATGTAGAAAATAGTCCTGAGAAATGTTCTGAGAGATTATATTGTTCCTTGCCAGTTCTGGTTAGCATTGATTTCTGTTTGCATAGCTGCATTAACAGCGACTGAATAATGCTATGTAATTATGAATGTTAGCTGTCACAGACTTGCTAGACATATTCTGGCCTTATGAAAGTAGCCTTTTATTTGTGTGCTATGTGCTTTGTTATAACATACTTTTGCAGGATAAGTTTTAAGCACAGAATTAGTACATGAATTTATACTAGCGTATTCAAAACTATAAAACTTCAATCTCTTTTAGAAAATTGAAAATGGAAGATTTGCAAAACTCAGATATATTGCACATGCTATGGTCAACAGTACAGATCTGTTAATGGTAACAAAAAGGTAAACAGTTTTGACTCAATAATAACTACTTAAAACTACCGTCAAAATGTACATGCCTTGATAACTGATCAGTAACTGCACTGTCCTTGTCTATGTAGATAAAATAGTGGGGAAGGCATGCTTACTGTGCTGTTAATAATCTTGTTCAACAGCAGGATTGTTCAGCACAAGAGTGTTTAGTGTCATAGTAATTTATCTAAGGAGAGAAAGGGAATGCTGGTTTTATGATTTCTTTAATGAGAAGGTTTTCTTATAAATCTGGTTAGGCTGAATGTTAATCAATGGAACTGTGGGATTCACTTAAATTAGCATATTGAAGGAAAAAAGGGTAATATAGGAACAAAGTAAGTAGAGTATCAGACATACTAAAAAAGTTTCTACGACTTGTAAAAATACAGCTAGAAGTAGTGTTATGGTTTTGCTATGAAACAGTATTTTAAATAAGTTAGAGGAAGGTTCAAATTCACTTTTGAAAAGTATGCTGTATGGTTATGGATCATTAGATGAGTACTATTTTGTAACCATGACTTCATTAGAGCTTGGATAACTTTGTAACTTATTAGTATTTTTACATTAATTTTTAAACTATAAATTTTATTTTCTGGTGCCTAGTGGTGTGTTGTTTGTGACAAAAGGGACATTTGGACAGCTGACATGTGAATGGCAATACACTTACGATGAATTTACCAAAGAACCATTCATTGTCGATGGCAGAAGATTACGCATTGAAGCCAAGGTATGTTAACCTACGTTTCATTTTCTTTTTGTGTTACTGTTTGTAAGATTGAACTTTGAATTCCTGAGCTCTCCTTTGAATTCTTGATCTCTCTTCTAGTGAAGATGCACTCAGAGAAGGGAGTTGGTATGGCAAACTCCTCAGATAACTAGCTTCTGACTGTTCTAAGGAGAATGGGAACATGATGTTTGAAGATGAAATGATTCCTTGAGCCCTGGGCATTTTCTGTTGGTGTGCATTAGTTTGTGGTGTATTCATAGACTGGAAAATGGTGGTACAACAAAACTCTCAAAGATTGCAGAGTATTTCTATTCTGCACAATGGAAATATGCCAATATGTGGACTTCTACCTTGCTGCAATCCCAAAGATTCAGATATATCAGAGCAATGATTTGCATGTGCTGTGCTTCAAGGATTTTTTTTTATTTACTTGTAATCAAATCCTTCAAAAATATAATAGTGTATTAATATCTTCATGAAAAATATAATTACATATGCTTATTCCTTCCAATGCAAGTTGTAGAATGTTGCTCTCAGTTGCATTTTTTTCCTTTAAAAAAAAAATTGCCAAACTTTCTTTCCCTAGTAAACTGGCAAAGGACATAAGGAGCAAGATGACCACTGATGACTAAGTGTATTTACAGAGGCAAAGTTCCTTAAAAAAAAAATAATCTTAAATTCTTGTTGAGATGGTAATTGGATTTAATTTAAATCAATAAATTTACCTGCCAGTGGCTTGATTTTTCTGTTTTTAATAAGCTTTATGTGTGTAATTACACATATTGGTTGTCAGGACAGTCTTGACAGTGTACAAAGTCATTCCGTTTTTCACTCAGATTATTTGTTTCTATTGCAGAGAGCATGAAAGGCAGAGCCCTATTGGTTTGGAATCCTCCAAACTGGATTTCTGACTGCAAGTGAACTTTTACAGGATGAAATAATTCTTAGAGTTTCTGCCATTTCAGGCAATGCTGAATAACATATCCATCTTTATCCCCACACAGCAGTCATTTCAGAGTCCATTCACATGTCTGCAGTATGCTCTTTACTGAAATCTATGGTTGAAAACTGTATTTTGCAAATCACTGCTTATGTTCTGTTTCTGAAGTCTCAGTTGCTTTTTTCACTACTTAAGACCACAACTTGCAACTCAGTATGGGTGGAATGTCCACCCAGGTAATAACTTTAAGAAGAATGAAAAATTACAATCTTGGGGAGTACTGGATTTTGTTACCCTACATACTCCATTATCTGCCTTCCATTCCTACACACTTCTATAGTCCAGTCTCCAGGGTCTCTATGGTAAAAAGGGAAGTCTGTTACTGCTGGAGTTCCAGCACACTCCGCTGTGCTTTCATGCAGAAAATGAAGTTTCTCAGGGGTGTGTGCATGCGATGTGAACATACTCAGATTAGCGTAACGGGTACACGTGGCTGGCTGAACCATATAGCTGCCTTAATGGTAAATAATTTCTTAGTCATAAAGTTTGAAGATACTAACTTCAGTTTTGAATTGCTATTCCTTTAGGAACGAGTTAAGTCTGTGTTCCACGCCAAAGAATTTGGAAAAATTATTAATTTTAAAAGTCCAGAGGATGCCAAGGTAACATGAAAATACTATTACAATTATACTGTGTTAAATTTGGCTTAAAGTGAAACGGGTATATCCTTAACCCGAAACTACTATGTATATTTAAAATTCAGTGTTTCCACATAGTCATTACACAGATGGAAATGACAATGGTGCATTCAGTACTGAATTTCAAAAATACTCAATTCCAATACCAAGCTTTTCCTTACATGAATCTTTGGAATTCTAACTGTCAAAAGGGTGATTTAACAGTACTGCTAACAAAAACTAAATGATCAAGAATGTGAATTAAAATAGCATGTTTTAATAGAACAAACAGTATTTGTAAACTACACCTAGTTTTATTCCAGGGGGATGGGAGGGGATGTCATTCCTCTGTTCATCAAAATACAGTTTTGATTGAAGAATGCAGAAAAGCCCTTATAGAAACACAAAGGGTATATATGACACTATTACTACTATTATACACATACTCTGGATGATCTCTTCATTTTCTCATCACTAGTTTTGACTACAGCAGAGGGTAGGAGTGGTTCTGGTCTGCTGCCAGAACTGAGGTAGCTGGATTGTGCGTTTTTTTCATTGTAAATTGAAAACAAAAAAAATTGCCTTGTTTTTATTAGTGTAGCTGATTATTTTCACAACAATAAACTAGTCTTGTATATTTTCACACCAGTGGGGTATGTTACGCTGGGATCATGCTTTGAAACAGTGTGCAGATGTTATATCCTCTCATTAGTTTAAGTTGCTTTTGCATCTTCTCATCAGTTTAAGTTGCTTTTGCCTTTATGAGGGTGGTTCCTATCCACAGCTGAATGATAACATTTTACTCTAACCTCAAAGAGTATTACAAATACTGTCAAGGTATTTGAGGACCCCATGCTGAATTTGACTTTGCTGTAGTCTTTGGAGATACTGAGCTCTTTTTTTTTTTTTTCTTTCTTTCTTTTCTTTTTGGCTGGGGTGGGGCAGGGGCATCATTGAGGTCCAGTAGTCTGTGTGGAAGGGAATCACATCTATGCCCCAGCTAAATTGGGAACAATTCCAAAAACCAAATTAGTGCATTGTATTATGTGTGCCGTAAGTCTTAAGCGAGGAAAAGAAAGCCGAAAAGTTGTGTGCGCTTTTCACAAAAATGTTGGTTTGCATATTTTCCTAGAAAGTCTGTGGACATCACAAAACCAACAGGAATGCAAATACAAGGGGAAAGTTCACTATCAGACAGGTTTGGTAAGGAATGTGGTTTTATATTTGAGAAGGAAGACTTCTCTAGGAGGTTCATTCATAGGAAGGTTCATGCAAAAATTGCCATCGGGGCCTTAGGGTCTATCCTACAGAAAGTAAGTCCCTGAGAGTCGCATCCGGGCTGTTCAGCGTATATCTCACTTTTGCAAATGTGACACTTGTGCTTGTGTATATAGGAGATGACACTGAGGGACGTGTTTTAGGAACAGTAAAAATGAAACTTGCACCCTTTATAGTAAAAAGGATATGAGGTCATTTGAGTGATGCTGCTTCATGAACATTGTGTCAGTCCAGTGGCCGCTATGGAGTTGGCTGTCTGTGAGAAGTGCCATATTCTGATGTGAATAGTAGTTTCTTGAACAGCCAGTTCTTCTTCCATACCTTCAGCATCCTGATAAGCAGAAGCTCCCTTTACTTAAGGCACTAAGCTAGTGATGGGAAGGAGTGGGTCCTAAAGATCTGTAACATAGATCCTGATCCAGTAACAATCAGATTTGTAATAATCCACTTATCTTCCTTGAAAACATTATGCAGCTTTCTCATGGCAATCCCTTTGTGTAACTCATCTCCTACCCTGGATTTCAATGTCACTGCACCCCTCTCCCTTTTTTTAGACTCTTGGGAAACTAATTTCCCTTTCCTGTTCAGTAAACATGTGAATTTGAAATTCCTGAAAAGAAACAGAATATAGTTAAAGAAAGCTTCTTTCTAAATAACTGTATTATCACATTGCTGCAACCTGTTCTTGTCCTGTCTTTTGTTATACTTGCTTCTCTGTTGTCATCTGTGATTTGTCTAGAGTGGGTGAAATGATGTAATTTGTTTTTTAAAATGTTATTCATTGAAATACAGACCAGAAAACTGAAATGTAAACCTGGCCTGTTTAACTAGTTGTGTTATTCAATGTCAGATGTTGGTACTTAAATGCCTCCATTTTCATGTGAGAAAACCAGGGGTTTGTAATCTACAGTAGACTTTTGGGCACTGTATTAAAACTGAGTAAGGAAGACAGCAGATACTGAGGTGTCTGGCCAACCCAATCTAATTTTCAGCTGCTTTGTATGGTTTTTACCAAGGAAACACTTTTGTTTTTTCCTTTTCCTTCACACAGTGGATCCTTTCTAAACTGGAAGAAGTGAGAGAGAATCAGCCAAAATTGTAATGAGAGGAGGAGCACCAAGATATGAAGAACAATGAACAGCTGCCTTTCAATTCCTCTTTAACAAGCAGAGCTAATTGAGTATCTGCAACAAACGTAAACACAGGAAAGAAGGAAGATTTATGAAATCATTCATTATAGTCACAACAGTCTATGGCTATATTACAGAAATAGATGACATTAAATTAGAAAAAATATTTAGTGATCAAAAAAATTTGCCAAGTTCTGGCTTGTTGGTTTTTTTTGGGTTTTTTTAATATAAGAGTGCCAGATTTCATTTTTTATAAATGAAGTGTAAAATTAATTTGTTCTGCCATTACATTTGATACTGAAATTGAACTCTGGAATAATTCTTTCGATGCTATTCAGTGCAAATTTTTCAGTTTTGATTTGATTCTGAAAAGCAATACTTAGTATCTTGGTTTTCATATGACTTGAGGCTGTGTTGAAATTCAAGTTTATCAAAGGAAATGTTAATTTAGTAATCACTAGTCTTACAACTCAAATTCTTTAGTAGTAGGCTACTGACCAGAGATGTCTAATTTAGAAGATCACAGGAGTGGCTGCTGAGTTAACAATATTACTTTCTTTTTATAAATGAACGGACCAGGTGATGACAAATTTACAATACAATATCACTTTTAGTGTAAACTTTTTTATATTCTACTCAAGGAAACATTGCAGCACCTCTATCAATATTCACAGAAAATACGAGTTTACAAAAACCTATAATGGGGAGAATTAATATATCTCTGCACTAAAAATATTCATTAAAGCCTATTATTTTAAATAAGTTATTAGTAGTCTTGCAACTCAAGAAGGAGTCTATGGGGTTATAAGTGTACTGTTGCATACCAAAAATCAATGCCTTGGATTACATAGTATTGTGTGCTAAGCAAGTGACCAATAAAGTAAGATTTATATTAAATAATAAATATAATATTTCACAGTTGCTTTTATCAACTTTTCTTACCCAGTGAAACTTTTTTGTTTCACACCCAGACAACAGAACTTTAATAGGGAGAGCTTGAATGTGTGTGATTCTGCTTATTTCATAGATGTGGTAGTCATAGTGTTGTTGAGTGGCAGTTGACACAAACAGTAAGGAAACAGTACAGTGTTACATGAAGGTTTCCATAAATTCCCATATCAAAGTCTTCAGAGTATCTGGTACGTATAGTAAGTACCTGCTGCCAAAATATTGTTTCCAAACGATGGTTTGGAATATTTATAGCTACAGGTTATAATTCTGACATTCTGGTGATGCTTGAGATATTAAAATTGTCACATTATTGTAAAATCTAAATTACTTGCATGCTAACCTACAATTGCAGTTCTTTAATTTACTGTAAGTCTTGCCTTTGGTGTTAAGTAACAATTTAGCGGGTTACAAAATACATGTAATCTTGTAATTTTTCCCGTGAATTCTAAACTGAATCAACAGATTATAAGACAATTCCAAACTATGACAATGACTATGTTACTTTACTTGTTTGTACACCAAGCACATACCAAGAGTATTAACTCAGGTTATAATCATGCCAAACTAATACAATACCTTGCCTTTGATAAGTAGTGTTATTAGGTGCACTGAGAACCACTGTGTATCTGTAATTTGTTTTTCATCTACGCTTTTCATCTTAGGCATGATAGTTTAGTGAATAGCTTCATCACGATCTTGATTCTTGATTATGGTGTTGTCTCCTTTTCTCTCTATCCCCAGTATTTACTGAGTATCTGCAGCAACTTTCACTTCTAGTACCTCTTGCAAGTACTTTGTACATTCCCATTTGTGTAGCTTTTCCATTTACCCTCTTCTAAATATTTTCTCTTCAGAGAGCCTCTATTTCAGTTATCTCCAGTTCTTAACTTTCTTACATTTATTTTGCCAACAAACTCCTGATTCTCAAATCTCAGCTGGCTCTTCAATAATATTTGAGCAATTTAACCATTAATGTCAAGTGCAGAATTTATTTTAAAAGTACATATCTGTGGTTAAGTTCATGTTTTGGAAAACTTAATTCCCCCAAAATTGCATTTTTCCTATAGAGTATAAAATATTTTGATCTTTTGTGCTAACTAAAAGCCTTAACACAAGAACTAAACCACTGGAAGTGTTAAAAAGTCAACATGGGACCTTTCCCCCACCTCCCTCATCTCCGCTTGCAGTGACAACATGATTTTCTGTAGTTCTCTTTTTCTAATCATTAAATTGTGTCTTTTTCCTTCTTTTTTTTTTTTTTTTCCTTTCCTTACACATCCTTCATAGACTCATGAATGAATTTTGCCTTTTCTTGGCAAACACCAGTTCTCTCTGCTTTAACTATATATTAGCCTGAGGAGAAAGTTGTTCAGACCTATGCCGTTGTGTGGTTTTCTGGATTATTGCAAGCTGTTTGAGATATCCACTGCTATGCCTCATTCCTTATTGCAATGTGCATATTTTTTCAGGAATGCAGAATAGATACATTAATTTATTAAAAATACATATGCAATTAGACAAGGGGATCTCAATAAAAATAAAAATGTAGGCATTTAGGTCTGCCCACTGTGGTGTTTGAAAGTATACCATGGCCTTTACTGAAGTACTGAAGAACAACTCTTCTAGATGACTGTTACCTAAGCTTATTACCTTTGAAAAATGTCATTTGAGTGCTTAGTAGTAGTTTAATGGTTAGAATTACGTCTAAGAAATCAGTGACAAACCAAACATGGAATCAAAGATGCCAGACACATTACTAAAACGTTTGTAAGTCTTAACTGTTTGCACCTCTTTTTGTTCAGCTGCATGGAATGGCTGTTTTCGTTTCCGAACTCTTCCCCCTTCCTTACCTCTTCGCCTTGAATAAAATGAAACTGAATGTTACTGGACTGAAATCTGATTATTACTTGTTTTATTTATATACTGCTTTAATTAACAGGTAATACCATTAACCAGAATTTCATAGGTAGAAATTGAGAAATAAATCAAATCCTGACTCTGAGAACACACAGTCAAGCTTATGTTGCAGCCATCTCAGTGAAAGCAGAATACCGACTTTAGTCTTTACCTTTGGTTTATTATATGGGCAAGTTAATAACTGGATTAACATGTGTAAGCTCCCTTTAAAGTATTTTTTTTTTCTGTTGCCACATTGAAAAAGCATAGATGATGTTTCCAGATAAGAGGTTCTTACAAAATCCATTTTTTTCCAAAAAAAAAAAGTCCGTACACATGCCATTAGCTATTTATTATCTTTCACGCTTCACAAAATACACTCGCGTATCAAACCACTGAAGTCTTTTGTTCCTTTGGAGTGAGTTTTAGCCATCTATCTGCAAATAAGAAATACTACACACTAGTCAACAACAGGTTAATATTACTGCGTAATGGTAGTTTAAACACTTACAGCATAGTCTTGAATTTGAACTACAGACCCTGAGTTTCCTGATTATTCTGCTGATATAAAACAGTTTTAATAAATACATCACATGCCTTAAGTCTTGTGGCCTGTTTGTAAATAGCTCTGTATCTTCCATATGATACTTAAATACATGTTTATATATTTGATTTGTGTATTTTTTCTGATACTCTTATTAGCTTCAAGAATGAGAATATTCCACAAAACTATTCAGAAGATTTCCCCCCACCCCCATTCTTGCACCTTTCACATTTGAATTCCAGAAGAGAACCACTGAAAGGCTGCGTTGCTTGGAATCATGGGGGTGTTGTGCAAGGCAAGGGTGCGCGCTGTTTCTTTAGCTAATCATACCGTTCGGTTCACTCTCCATCTGCAGTGACTGATCTTTACTGAAGACAAGCAAAAACCATGAACAGGTGATACCAATGAAACATTTACCTCCCAGGAACTTAGGAACTTTGGCCACCTATATACTTAAGAGTTAATTAGCAAGGGCTTTTTATTTCCTTGTGTTGATCAATTTATTTGTAAAATCTGCCAAGGAGGGGTCTCAGGTTCTATGCTTGAATGTGTTACTAAAACCAGACCAGGCAAGAAGCAAGAAGTCTTGCTATTGTGTGCAGATTATCATGGAAATTATCTCAGTATTGTGGAAGGTTGAGGGGAGCAGGAGGTTCTGATTTTTTTAGAAGAATTGAGACTGTGTATTTCAAAAGAACAAGGTTGTTAAGTGTGGGAACTGTTGGTGAAAAATACTGCTAGTATGATTGTGTATTTGTAAATTGTCTCAGGTACAATGCAAAGTGTTTCAGACTAGATTTGTTTTTCACGTGTATCGGAATACTTGTTTCATTATGCAGATTGAAATTTTACTGAGCATTTCACATTTTCATACAGAGAAACACTGGTGTTTATCGTTTTCTCTTGAAATACAAATTGTCAGCTTGGTTATGCAAATCTTGAATGCTTTAGGCTTTTCTGTCTAAAACTGAACAAATAGGCACCTTTTTTCGTGCCTGTAAGACTGTTACTCAGTCTAGATTTGGTTGTTATTATTCATACGGGTGGATTAATTAGCAGTTTTCTGGCCAGTATATGCAATTACATATATGCATCACCTAGGAGCCTGAGCTTTGTTGTTTAATCTAAAAAATGCAACCATAATCTTGGTCACAATTTTTGCTTTTGTGGCTGCCAAGTGGATCTAAGGGTCTAAAGTTCCACTCACAGCAGATACAGGATTTCTATGAAAAGGCTCTAATTGTTTTCAGGGCAAATCTGGAACCAGAATTACAAGAATATTCTTGTAATATTTACTTCAAGGGAGGAGTAAACTGGCCAAGTCTTCTCCTACAAGGAGTAAAAGAATGTCCACATTAGTTTTTATTAACTTACCATCTCTGTATCACTACATCTAAGGCTGAAACGAATGTGTCTGCTGGAGCAGGCATGATGAGGTAGGACACTAAAAGGAAGAAAAGCTGAATTCTCTTTTTGCTCAATGTCTCCCAGTTTTTGTCTTTGTGGGTTTTAATTCCTTGTTGCATCAAGCAGATCAAGAGCAATGTGCAGACCTGTCTTGATAACTGCCCTTGTGAATGTTTTTACATGTTGGTTTTGAAGTGTGAGAAAAGCACTACTGTACTGGTGGTCCTATGAAATGGTGACTGTGTTATAATCTGCAAGGCTTGTACTCCAGCAAAGCCAGGCTCCCAAATTCATGGTGTCAATGTGCTTTTCACAGACAGCAAATTGACTCAATATATGAAACATCTAAGAGTTTAAACATATGTTTTTCCAGAAGTTCCCAGGGGTTCAGAACTGGATGAAGCAGTTCACACGCTTGGGCATTTCATATGCTTTTCTCCATCAAATCTGCTGCCCTAGAAGAAGTATTTTTGTTGTCTTTTCATGTGACTGGAAGTTCTTAAGTAATGTAAAACTCTCATATCTACAGATTTTATGACAAGAAATGCTTTTGAATTATTTTTTGAGCAACAGTGTTTAGGACAGCAGGTTTGAGGACTTGTCATGACGTCAGTACTTCTGAGGGGGCTGTAGATGACGTGTCGGGGACATGGATGACACACATTATTCCATGCTTTCTGTCACTGTCCCTTGGCGGCTGTTTGTTCAGCAAGTGGCACTGTGCCCTGGACCTCATCCCAGGGTGTGCTGCACTGTTCCCTCCGTGGTCATTACTGCTACTCACTAGATACAAGTATAGGTCAGTATCCTTCTCTCACAGAAAGAAGTTCAAGCAGTTCAGAACAGGTTTCTGCTGCTTGTCCCAACACAAAAGAAAGAACAAATGAATCAGATGTTACAGGCTGTTTCTGCCTTAGCAACCAGAACTGGTTCTGGGCGTACTTTACCTTTTCTGTGCTGCTGGACAAAAGGGAATGGTGCTGTTTAGTATGTGAAACAGTAATCGATTTTTATGGGCAGCGAAAGGTCGGGGTGTGCTTTTCACAGGACTGAACTGCAAGAGCTCTCAACCTGGCTGGATACACAGCAGCACTACACGAGCTGAAAATCAATGTAACTTATTTTGAGCTGCACAGAAATTGCTGTTTTATGCCAATAGTGAAAACTATTGCTATAATATTTCTTCTTGGAAAACATGAAATGTAATATATTTAAATACAGTAGAACCTCAGCACATCCTTTGGGCTGAATTACTGTTAATAACAGGCTGTTCTACTAAAACACCCTCCTTACCAGCGTTGCTGATAAAGTATCAGTGATTATCAGGAATTTTGCACAGGTAGGAAATGTTTTCAAGATTGCCCTAATGTCTTTATTATTTTGTCTGAGAATTTTTGACCCAGTGAAGGAGAATTGACTAGCTGTTAGTGGTGCTGCCAGCTTTAGTGGAGAAGTTTGTAGCTGGGCAGGGAGTGGAGGAGATGGGAAAATGTCTGGAAATCTTGTAGTAGAGAGGCTTTACTGTTCTCTAATCCATGCAAAACTACCCATAAAGCCCAACAACAGTAAAACGTAAAGTGCAAAAAGCAAGTTACATTAGTGACTTGGAGGAATTTAAGGCCTAGTTTATCACAGGCACCTGTGGCACTGAATGCTGAGAATCTTCGCTAAATGCCTTGCTGTTTGAGGAAGGCTTTTCCTTTTCAGAAGAGAGTAAGTTCCATGGACTGCCCACAAGATCTTAGTCTGTCATTCCTTAACTCTGAAAGATATTTTATTATTGCAAGGCATTTGAACAAAAAGGCAAGGATCACCAATAATTAAGCTTTCATAATGATTTCCTAGAACATTAAAGGGTTTTGCCTATCGAGGCTACTGACAGATGCTTCTAAAAAGTGTAATAGGTTCCAACTGCATTGCTTGGAGCAAGAATATAAATGTCTAGCACCCTAAAGTAATGCTAGCATTTAATTTTTAAGGTATCACTGTTTGAAATTTTATAACCTATGATTGTAAATGCTAAATAATAACAAAAAAGGGGGGGGGCAGAAAAATACTGGCTGGACAGCAATGTAGTTATATGCATTCTTCTAAATATAGATGATTCTTACAGCTGTCGAGAGATAATGCACAGACAAAACCAATATGGGACACAGGAACACAATATTTTAAATGTATAGCTTAAAAAGTAAACTTTGAAACTCATTCTTTGAAGTTCTGTTAATCCATACTTCTTCAGTACATATAAATCCTCCTCCCATTTCTGTAAATGGTATTTAAAAAGACACCTTTTTTTTTTAGTCAAGATAGGTTATGCTGTGAGTAAGCCACTCTTTGTGACTGCAGCCGTGTTTTTTTCTTTAAATCAGGTTGGACTTCTTCAGGTTTGATTGCAGGATTGTGTCCTTGATAGCTGTGAAGATGAAATGAGTATTTTCTGTGTCTGTGGCACAAGTGAAGTGGGAACAGATTACTTTCTCATCTGAATTCTGATCCCGATACAGCTTCAGAATGAACTCTTTGGCAGCTTTGACATCTTGTTTGGGTCCTAGTCAAAATCACAATTAGCGGCTTTGAACAGTTAAAAGCTACGTGTCAAGGAAGAAACATATGGACAGTATATTAACAGGCTAATTTCAAATTGAAATGTCAAATTTCCATAAAGGCATACTCCCTTGTTGGCATTTTCTCATTCATGTGTTAGTGGAGTAAAACCTGTTACAACACTGCTTTCTAAAATATGTGGAGTATGCTGTTTTCAATAGAAAACTTTACAGGTCAAAGTAACTTCTTATAAAAACCTACATGACTGAAGTTAGCCAGCATACATATGAATAGTCTGGTAGATTATTGTAGTACGTCAAAGACCATGAAAGAAAGTAATTTTTCTAAAACAGACTAAATGGGATTCTCTGGCCAAGAGAGGGACATGTTTTTGAAGCTATTAAATCATTGTTACTCTTTTCATTATTAATTGTAAGATTCAATGTGGTACATGTCTTGCAGAATATAATACTGTATTAAGTAATGGAATACATCTGTGATTATTTTCATAATTCTTTTATGACTTCTAAGTATCGGTAAATGTTAAAAAAGTTGTTCAGGCTGCTTTTTAACTTTGTGCTTTTATATCAATAACAAGTTATAATAATGAATGCAATACTATATTAGGGGTTTTTACTATATAAAGACTTGGATTAATAGCTGTATTCCCCAAGTTCCCCCCATCTTGTCTCTTGAGACTGGAGATGAAAAGGGTGCTTCTTCTCATAAATAAATAGCTATAGTAACAGAATGGCTGTAAGAAATCTCTTCAGACTCTGTCTACAATGGTCCAGAAAGAAAAAAAGTTCCAGTAAAGCTATGTTTGTGTTTTAAAGGATAGAGAAGCATAGATACCAAATATATTGCATAATTCTACTTTCTGTGTTCAATTTCATGAGGAAAAACTAAATGGTTTAAAAAATTACGAAGCATTGTGAAGGATAGTGTGGAATAAATGCTTACTGGTGTATTCTGGGAAGTACCTAATTAGATGGGAATACATTATTTTCTCTTCTATAATATCTTTTTTACTTAAAAACAGTAAGACTGAAGTATTCAGAAACCAGGGATATGTAATGATAGTTTTAAATAAGGCCTTCCTTTCTTCCATTTGAATCTACAAGAACAAAAATTAATATGAAGTTACACTTTCTAGACAGTAGTCTAGTAGATACAAATTATAGATTAGTAGATACAAATCATATCAGCCAGAAATCATAAAGTTGTTTTTGGAAAGCTTTTTAAAATTACTACTTTTATTAAGTGCAATTGCAATGCACGGGTTGATCATTACTCTTCATGTTGTATATCCTTTTATTCGCTGGGTTTTGGATCACTGCTCTGAATTGCATGATGGCATATGAAGTCAAGGTAAGCCTTAATAATAGAAATTATTCGAATTCTTGTATGAGCTAGTGACCAGCCATGAACTGCTGCTCTATAAAAGTCTCTTCTGACCTCACAGTGAAAGCTGAAGCTGGGTGAATCAGGTTAAATATCTGATATTAACATACCACAACATGGCTCAAGGACATGAGCGTATGTACTTATCTATACTAGTAATAAAGTCTGACCGTTTGAAAAGAGATCCAAGGAACACTGCATTCAGAGATTGCTGTTTGGAATTCCTGGGGCTAAGCTTGTGACAGCAGTTTGTTATTTATTTCCTAATGTCCAAAATGAGCATAACAAAATGTTGAAGATAGTGAAAGGAAAGAGAAAATTACAGTTATCCAAGTTGTTCATGAGTTGAAAAATGACAAGAAACTTTGAAAAACTCTATTTCAGCTACAATGGATGTTGTGACACCAGCAAGTGAAGTAGGGTATGCTTTTCACAGTTCAAACAGATCTCGAGAAAATGATCTCTAAGGGCTTTTTAAAGTTCAAATGGTATTACGTGTTTCTGAAGGACATTTGAAGGAATTCTTGTACTGCAGGATATAAAGCAACCACTACCAAAAGTAATGCTGTTCCACTAGTATGCTTTTCCCTAATTACCTACTGTTTTCTTTTTTTGCTTCCTTTTCTACAACATCCGGCTACTGCTGATGGCACTGTAGAGCAGACGGGAGAACTCATCTTACATTTTTCTAGCCTTGGAAAGGAGGTAAATTTTAAGTTCTTTACGTTTTAATTTTTTCTTAATTAATGCACAGGTTAATTCTGAAACATCAGAGACTTAAAAACCCAAAGAAACAAAAAACCTAATTACAGGTGACTGACAAGTTTTACTTGCTTAAAGATACTGCTGATACTCAAATTCTCAGACAAATTGACACGGCTTAAGTGATTTAAATCACTTTATGTTTTGTTTTTTAAGGCAGAGGTGACTTTTACAGACAGGCTGTTAATTTAATGCAACATTGGGACTGCTTGATCAACTTAATGTAATTCTAGTATTTGCACATGCTTTTATGAAGACATGAATGCTGTTCGAAAAGCACACATTTTTTTGCGTACCTTATACGCCCTCCCTCTACCTTATTGTCACATTCTGCCAAGACGATCATATTCATTTTATGCAACTAAAAATGATGGAAGTAACACTGTCAAAACAATTGATCCACTTCCTTCTTTCTGACCTTTGGCCACCTACATCCACCATACTGTTAAACAGAAATGCAGGCAACATATTAGTCGTTTTTGTAAGATACTTTAGGCATATCCAAAGGTCTTATAATTAGATTGCCTACCTGAGATAAGCTTGAACTGTGAAAAGGATATCGTAACATGCTATGTTCTGTTTAATGTTTAAGCTTGATTCACTTGCTGTAGTGCTACAGCTTTCACTGCTCGTTAGCGTGGTGTGGGTTAATCCCAGTGGGCAGCTAAGTACAACACAGCTGCTTGCTCACAACCCCCCCACACACAGTGGGTGGACAAGGGAGAGGCAAGGAAGAGCAAAAGCAAGAAAACTTGGGGGTCAAGATTAAAAAAATACTAATTGTTTGTAAGTGGAAGATGAGATAAAACAAGTGATGCAAAACATCCCATGGGTAGACTGATGCAGCGCCAGTTCCTGAGAAAAAGATGGCCAACTTCCCTAAAGCCCCCTATTTTTACTTTTGCCACTAAGCATGGCATTATATGGCATGAAATATGTCTTCGGTTAGTTCAGGTCATCTGCCCAGCTGTGGCCCCCCTCCCAACCTCTTGTGCAGAGAAACAGATGAGGCATTGGCACTGTGCAAATACTGTTCAGCAAAAGCTACAACACTGGTATGTTAATCAGTACTGTTTTGGTTACAGATCTAAAACACAACACTATCAGCTGCTACGAAGAAAATTAGCTTCATCTATATTAGCCAGGTCCAGGACAAGTGCGTAAGCCAACTGAGTCACAATAACAAAATATATGACTCTCTTCTTTTTTTTTTTTTTTTTTTTTTTCTTTTTTTTTTCTCTGGCCTGGTAGAATTTTTAGCAAAGGCAGATGTGAACATACTAAATTTTGTTTCCCCAACAAAATCCAAAATCTCCCTTGCCCACCACCCCCAAAAGACCCCCATGAAGTCATATCTTGCCACTCAAAAATATAAAAATGCTTACAAATATATTAGTTCTACAGCAAATTCCTATGTGTTTGCAGACAGTTAAGTCCCTCACATTTTATCCAGGTCAAAGTGTTCCTTAGAACATTCCATTTTCCAGGAAAAAACAAACAACCAACCAAAATCACAGTTAGGGTGGTTTGACTGTGTGTTATCACAGTGGATTCTAGTTCTGTGTTGTAACTGCAGGCAGGTGTTCATGATGAAATGGATGGTTTGGTGGAAGAACATCTACAATTATGCTAGCGTGAATTCTGCAATTTTGAAAATTTTTTTTATAAAGCTTTCCTTTAGAAATTCAGTAACCCCGTCTGTTGCAATAGCTTGTCTAGTAGCTGGTAAGGTAATTTTAAGATGTTTCTGAGACTTCTTTTCAACTTTATGAGTACATTTGTTCCTCTCAATTTCAATGAACTTTTTTTTTTTTAATATTATATGGCAGGAAGAACAGAAGTGTCTACTACCATGAGCCTCCACTTCCCCCCTGCCCCCCCCTCCTTCCCTCAATGTATCCAGCTCCCTTCCCTGGCTTTAGCTAACTGAAAGTTGTAAACTCATCCGATGGCTTCAACACATCTATGAGGGTCCTTTCTTCCAAACAGTTACAGTCAGGAGCCAGAAACTGTTGGCTCTAAATGGGATTAAACTACATTCTGATATGAGCACTCATGTTACTACGAATGCTTTGCCTCTGCATAGCCTCATCCAAGGCTTTTAATTAAATCAATTAATTAATTAATTTAAAGTTCAGAATACATAGTAATCGGGTTGCTTGAATTGAACAGCTTTTTTTGTGTAATCTACATTTCAAAAGAAATATATTGTCACAGCACTCAAGTTACTGCATTAAATTTGGAGCCCTTTTACAGTGGTGTCCTGGTTTCCGTTCCTTTTTCCAGTTCTCCTTCCCATCCCACTGGGGCATGGAGCAGGGAGTGAGCAGGTAGCTGCGTGGTACTTAGTTGCTGGCTGGGGTTAAACCACAACAGGCTGGAAACACATACAACACTCATTGAATGCAAAAGCTTAAAGGACGTTAGAAGCAAAATTGCAGCAACTACTTTAGTAATTGTATACTGAAGCATTTGACAGGCACCCTTACTTAAATATATCTTCTAAATCAGAAAGATACTTGATAATTCCTGTAGTTGGCATTTGGACGCTAAGAATATCTTGCTGAGTTGGCAGAAATGATGGCATAGCAATATGATCAAGGTCAATAAGATTACTGAAATGTTAAATATACAACAGAAAAAAGATGAATGCACTATTATGAATTAATCACACAGATTCAAGTCCAAAGTACTAACCAGCAATCAAATAAGTGTTCCCAGAAAAGCAGTTGAACAGTTGAGCATGGCCTTAGCGCAATTTCTGCTGGCATGAAACAATAAAACCCTTTAACTGAGACCTGCGTGTACGTTTCAGACAGAATACTATAGTCAAAAGAGATGATACCTGAATGTTCTATAGACAATCAGCCCACATTCAAAGTTATTAATTTTATTTAATCTCTGCTATTACCCAAAATCAACACAATTAAGATCTGAACACAAATATAAGTATCAGTCCTAGTCATAATGTTTACCGACAGTACTCTATCCCCTGCCACTTCATCTGCAATGCTAATATTGCACAAAAATGTGAAAGGTTGCTTGATAGAATTCAGAAAAGTGATGGAAAGCACTGCAAATATGAATGCTTCAAATTTGTATATTTTTCATATAACAGATTATGCCTTTAGTCTCTCATCTGCCCAGGCAGTGATTCTTAACTTTACCCTCCTTAGTTTCACGAGACTCTTGTGCTTTTCATGGCTGGGATTAAATTCTAGGGTGACAATCCTGTGCCTCGATGAATGAACGTGAGCAAGAGCTCCCTGCAATCTGTCTTCCCACCGCTAGGAGGCACCATTAGATTAGCCAAAATCCTAACAAGACGTCATAAAAAGTGTAGTGTCTTCGAAATCATATAGCATGGTGGTAGCACAAAACCTTTCTTCATTTAAACGCTATTTCTTCCTTTTCCTTTGGTGGAAGAGGGAGGGTGTCGATGTATTCTCCTCTTGCTGCACAAACATCACAATGCAAAACACAAAATGCACAAACATTTGGGCTCCAAAATCAAAGATACTCACACAATGTATCACTTATTCAGAAAAGATTTTTTTAAGAATAAGAAAACTCCTTCTTTGCAGCAATATAAAAAATCTTTATTGAGATCTCAATTTTAATTAATAGGAAAATTTAATAAAATTTAAAATAAAACTGATTTTCAGTTGTGGCTGATCTCTTAGAAAACAAAGCTACATTAAGTGGCATCCCTCTTCTCCAATGTAGGCTTATTTAAGAGCAAGGCAGACAAGCATCTGTCAAGAATGGTAACACCTAACACACAGGAACAGGTTGCCTAGGTGTAGCAATTCTAAGTTAAAATTTACCATAAATGCCTAATCTACATGTTCCTTGCTGAAATTTAACCCTGTTACTTCCTTAGCAGAAACAATGTAAATTTCCTGTTCTCATGAAACAATCATTTTCTCACAACTAAATTCTTTGAAAATGGGAGGAAAGACTTATTTTCACTCCTATTTATATCCTAAACTTTTAATGTAACTGAACAGTCTGCCCTGACCGCTTGTTGTCAATGTGTTTTGTAGAGTTTATTTTCATTATTTCCCCCAAGGGAAACTCAGTTATGTACCAGCTGTATTGACCTCAGAACTGGGAGGAATGATGGTTCTAGTATGTTCAGAAAGCCTAAAATTGGTTTATTTCATCACTGCAGCTCAAAATTTGTTGTATACCAACAGGCCAACAGAGACATGGGTATAACTACATATATACGTATAAATACAGTCAGAATGAAACTATGTCTTTGTTAAGAGCCAGCAGTGTGCCCAGGTGGCCAAGGCGGCCAGCAGCACCCTGGCTGGTACCAGACACAGTGTGGCCAGCAGGACCAGGGCAGCGATGGTCCCCCTGTCCTGGGCACTGGTGAGGCCGCACCTCGAACGCTGTGTTCAGGTTTGGGCCCCTCGCTGCAAGAGGGACGCTGAGGTGCTGCAGCGTGGCCAGAGCGGGCAGCGAGGCTGGTGCAGGGTCTGGAGCACAAGTCTGATGGGGAGCGGCTGCGGGAACGGGGGTGGTTTAGCCTGGAGAAAAGGGAGGCTCAGGAGGGACCTTATTGGTCTCCACAGCTACCTGAGAGAAGGCTGCAGTGAGGTGGGCATCAGTCACTTTTCCCACTTATCAGGTGACAAGTGATAGGACAAGAGGAAATGGCCTCAAGCTGTGCTGGTGGATGTTTAGATGGGGTATTAGGAAGAGATTCTTCACCAAAACTGGAGCAGGCTGCCCCCGCGCTTTCCGTGGTTGAGTCACCATCCCTGGAAGTATTTAAAAGATGGGTAGGCATTGCACTTAGGGACACGGTTTAGTGATGGACTTAGCAGTCCTGGGTTAACATTGTACTCAATGGTCTTAAGGGTCTTTTCCAACCTAGATGATATATGATTAACTGCATTAAGTCTGGCTTGTTCTTGTACTACACAGTGTACTTACTACTTAGCAGAGTCTGAGAGCTGGTACTCCCTCTGTCTATTCACAGCATTCTTAAATTTCTGGTTCTTCCCAGAGCTTCTTGATTGCTTCAACCTGTTTTCTTTCCAGCACTGTCACTTTATCCAGTTCCACTTCTTCGATCATCTAAGCACTCTCCTAATTAATTAAATGATTACACTATTGTGAGAAAGGATTGCTGTTGGCATGCAATATACACTCTCCCTTTCTTTATTATACTAATCCCAATGAGACTAAGCATCAGAAAGGAACCTAGGACAAAATAAGCAGTTTCAATCCTTGAATGCATTTAATTTTTCAAGTCAAATGACTGCTACTGAATGTTTTAACGAAGTTCATCTTGCTTGCTGTCATTCAGGTGTGATTCTGCTATTTAAAAGGGGACCATGACAAAGGTCAGAAGATGCTTTAAACCTACTATTTTTAAACTCACTGAATTTTAATACCTATTTATCATAATGGTAGCATTTCTAAAATTCTAGATACTTTAGTACAGATACTTTTGGTTTGTTCATTGGTTTGGCTTGTTTAAGGACAAACCAGAGGCTTACCTAGCATAAACATTCATCAAGCAGGCATCAAATGACTACAAGCCATCTTTTCTTTAGTGCCCTCATTAAAAAACCTCAGTGAGATACAGCCAAGGTACTACTCTATGGAAGGAAGTAATTTTCTTTGCTCTCTGCTGTTAAGAGGTATTGCAAAGATAATATAAGTTTTACTTCTAAGGAATACAAAAGAACCTACTGTTCTGCTGCAAGTGGTGCAGCTGATTCACTCGAGGGCAGGGATACCATCCAGAGGGACCGTGACAGGCTTGAAGAGTGGGCCCATGCAAACTCCATGAAGTTCAACAAGGCCAAGTGCAAGATCCAGTACCCGCGTCGGGGCAGTCCCTGACACCAGTGCAGACTGGGAGATGAAGTGATTGACAGCAGTCCTGCAGAGAAGGGCTTGGGGGTAATGGTGGATGAAAAATTAGTCAAGACCCAGCAATGTCCACTTGCAGTCCTGCAGAGAAGGGCTTGGGGGTAATGGTGGATGAAAAATTAGTCAAGACCCAGCAATGTCCACTTGCAGCCCAGAAAGTCAACTGTACCCTGGGCTGCATAAAAGGAAGCGTGGCAGCAGGTTGAAGGAGGGGATTCTGCCCCTTTGCTCTCATCAAGACCCCACCTGGAGTACTGCTGCCAGCTCTGGGCTCCCCAGTACAAGGCAGGCATGGACCTGTTGGAGCAGGTCCTGAGGAGGGCCACAAAAGTGGTCAGTGGCTGGAACACCTCTCCTATTAAGAAAAGCTGAGAGAGTTGGAGATGCTCAGCCTGGAGGAGAGAAGGCTCTGGAGCGACCTGTTGTGGCCTGTCAATAATTACAACTGGCTTATCAGAAAGACAGAGAAAGACTTTTTAGCTGGGCCGGTAGTGAAAGGACAAGGGGCAATGATTTTAAACTGAAAGTGGGTAGATGTAGCTTGGACATAAAGGAGAATTTTTTTATGAGTGTGGTGAGACACTGGAACAGTGTGCCCAGAGAAGCTGTGGATGCCCCATCCCTGGAAGGTTTGAATGTCAAATTCAATGGTGCTTTGAGCAACCTGACCCAATGAAAGATGTCCCTCCCCATGGCAGGGGAGTTAGTTGAACTAGCTGATCTTTAAAGGTCCCTTCCAACCCAAACCATTCTATGACTGGAAATGTTCTCTTCCGCAACTGTTCAACCGAGTATATACTGGTATGTCTTAATACATTTAGCAGTCTGGAAAAGTATTGTTTTATCATGTGTTTAATATTGAAATAAATCAACTTATTTAGTGTTGGGAATAAATCAGATTTGTTACTGTGAATTTACTTTGCTAACACAATTTCCAGTATATTGCTAGCTATCTAGATTTTTAACTTACATCTTCTTTTAAAGTGAAATAAGGTTTCTTCCTGACCTCATTTAAACCTGGGAGAGTCACAAATAGTAAAGCCACATACAGATCTGGTTTGGATCTGGGGCAGTGAATTCTTGGCTATAAACTGGAAAATCTGAATACCGATAGACCTGTTAACCTACTAATTCAAAATGAGATAAAGATCAGTCAGAAAACAGAACTTTTGTAGTTATGGGGTCTTTAAGTTATCATGGGCAACTGCAAAACTGTATGACATGGAGCCTAATGTCTCAAGGGCAATTTCTCCTTGCTCAGATCTAATTACTTTTAAATATTGTAAGTCTTCAAAATGTTGTGAATATACTACTCTTTCAATTTTCAAATTCAAAAACTTCAATGCAGTCATAATGCCTGGGCAAATTCTCCATTATTGGAATTATTTTTGATTTTACAGGTATTGTTACACAAAACCAAATGCCAAGTCTTCTAATTTTTATTAGAACAGATTTTTTAAAACAGCAGCTAAATTTTAAACATAACTTTTATGATTATCGCTACACTGTAAATTGTTAATCAATATAATACAGTTTAAACATTCCTGTTTCTTAGTGTTTCTTGTAGATTCTTTACAAATATAATGTAATCCATATTGGTTTTTTACTTTAATTTTACACAATATAACTATGTTAGCAAGACAGGTAATATTGTCTATTGAATAAAGTTTTCTGTTCTGTAACTATTACATCAAATGTTCATGTTGATCTAGAATAATGTAGGAAGAGCTTTACCTGCGATTTATACTTTATATAGGCACTGTATATGAGGCAACAGATTAGAGACCCTGTATCCTGTCGCCATATTTTCAACCTTATCTGATGAACGACATGCAGAATAGTCTGGATTATGAGTAAATCTTCCTTCAGTTCACTAAAGTCACAGAAGGTATATCCTTTTCTAGAGAAAAGAAAGAGCACTGACGTGGAAATACCCATCTCAGCATTTTGACTGGGGTTGCCTTGGGCTTTATTCCATGCTAAAACTTTGCATGTGTCTAAGTAGTTGTAGCTGCAAAACCAATTTTGATACCAGGTCCTTGTGAAAAGAAGTACTTTGTAAGTGTCTACATTGCAAACCTCAGTCTCCTAATGCAGCCAAGTGCCATGTGACATCGGGAAAAATCCTTTTTGTGAAAATAAAATTCAGATTAATATTTCATTTCAGAGTTCAACGCCGACAGCTAGTCTCATGCTTGTAATTCAAAGAAAAAAAATATCCTATGATGAAGTGAAAGGTTAGTTAAAGCCAAGTGAATTTACTATTGTTCCATGGGCATGTCTTCCTCATCCTCAGTGAACAGTCATGTTACTAATAAAAAATACTTTGGGTATGAATTATGGGTGGATAATATGACATGAAAGTAAGAGGGAAAATTTCATTTTTAAAATGAGTAATGCATAATCTTATGAGACACTGTGCAACAATCCAGCCAGGATGTGACAGAAAAGGGGATTAAACTTGAAACACACTCTAAAGTGTCCTTAGCAGCAGTAGAAAGTGCTTTCAACTGGGCAGCAGGAGAGTATTTTTCATACTGGGGAATATCAGCATTTTAGCTAAAAGACAGGTGTCATGGGGTTTTGCTTGAGTGTGTGTGTATATGCATGTGAGCATATATATATATATATATAAAAAATCGTAAGTAACAACCAGAGCAATCCCATCTATTTCAGCCTCTGACTACTTGAATTTGACTACTTGAATTGACTACTCTGACTACTCTACTACTTACTATGTTTGAAGTAAATGGTTCTTCTACAAAATTGTGTTGACATGATAAAACATATCAGTGTAAAACAGGAATATGATTGGAAATTGTTTGTTTTGCACCTAGTTTTGAGCAATACTGATTGTCAAACATTAAAACTAGTTATAGCTTAATTGCAGATATTCTGTATTGTATTCATGGTCAACACAAATATAAATTGCAAATGAAGTGAAAATTTGCAAGCCATGGCAAAATAAAGTAAGTCTTTCTATACACAGCTCTTCCAGTATATAATAAAAACCAGTTCTGTTAATCAGGACTTTCTTTTTAAAAAACAGCTGTTGTATCTAACCCACTGAAGGATTTTTGCTGATCATTGCAAATAAGTGGCCTTTAAATCTGTCACAAACTGTGAAATCTAAATAAATTTTCTAACCAGCTATGGCTCTTTAAGCTAGTTTGACATTTGTTAAAATGCTTAAATGTACTTTTTTTTCTTCTGGTTAAACACTACAAAGGGTAACAATGATGTAAGATGCCCTGCAAGGCTCACAGAGCTCTTATTATTTTGCTTTGGAATTTCACCACTTGAATTCTAGAAAAGGGTTATTAAATCCTGTCAGCATTTAGTACTAATACAAGTTTACATTTCAACAAATACCTTTTGGCATTGACAACATCATACCATGAAAGCAGTTTAAATATCATGATTTATAATGGGATTTTGGCAAGAAGTGGACCTCTGTTTCAAGTGGACAGGGTCATATTCTAAAACCTTCCTCTGCAACTTGGAAGAACACAAGAAATTTAGTTTTCAGTTCCCTGAAAGCAAGAGTGGAATTTCACAGAATTCTCATCACTAAGAAGTTAGCCCAAGAGACGTGATACATGAACAGTAGGTACTTTTCAGAAAGAACAGAAAGGGCTCACTAACATTGGAAAAAACCAAAACAGAACAAATCCAGAATCATTACAGATGAAATCAAAGAACAAAGAAGGGAAATGCAAAACAGTACAAGCTTATGTCAACATCAGTCTGCATAAATGTTTTTTAATGAAATACAATCACAAATGAGTTTC
The DNA here is from genome assembly GCF_023634155.1 of Falco peregrinus. Lineage (NCBI taxonomy): Eukaryota > Metazoa > Chordata > Aves > Falconiformes > Falconidae > Falco > Falco peregrinus. Next base: position 44,595,912 of record NC_073739.1, on the reverse strand, counting down.
AGCATTGATTTTTAATTAAAATGTGTACCACATTATGCTCTTTCTAAACACAGTACAAACAGGAACAGCAAAAGTTACATTAAAAGTGCTATAACATTTTTTATATTCAAAATCCCTATTCAGAAGTTACCTTACTTCGGGCTGATTTTTTTTAAGTAGACCTCTGCTTCTTGATGACATGTTGCAGGTAAAGAAAAGAATACAGATGATAAAATAAGGGTGAGTAATTTTGAATCCAATAGAAATAAAAGAATATAATTGCTTCATTAAAAAATCCCAACAAGTCACTCCACAAATCAAAACTAACAAACAAACTTTACAATCCTGGAAAGAAAACTGATCAAGTGTAACAAAGACTGTGACAAAATTGTTTGGCAAACACATTCAAAACCTATACCTAAGCTGTTTAGAATATTAAGAATCTATTGGTGTCTTAAAAAGCTATTATATTATTCTCCACTGGAAGTCAAACAATTTAGCAATTAAAGGGCAACAGATGGTGTATAGCAGGCAACGCTTAAAGGTTCAATTGTTAATCTGATATCATCAAAAAGATAGACTAAAAAGAAACAAAATTCTCAGGAGGGGTCTTGAATATGCCTTTTTCACTTCACACAGTAATACCACTGTGTAAAAGCATCTTTCTCATCTTTTGTGAAGGTGCCAAGAAACATGCACAAATGCCAGCTGAAATAGTATAATATTAAATACAACTTGTAGTAAGAACAAATCTTTGCCAGACAACAAATGGACAACACCACAAGAGACAACTGTCATTTTTTTAGATACATGAATACATTTTATCTCCAGCTGTTACATGCAATGCATAGAACCGATTAGAAAATCTGGACTTTATACATCCAGTGGAAAAAAAATATTTGATGTGATACCTTACAGCTCGGTCCTATTTCTTAGGACACTAAATGTTAAATAGAATCCAAAAATACCTCTATAGGTTACTTTATGAAGCACTTTGTATTTATGAGGCCTGAATTTATATCCATATTTCTTTCTTATCCATAACCTAGTCTGTTTTGGAGCAGTAACTACCAACAGTGTTTCCTAAAGTCCCAGTGGTAAAGACAGGAATTACTCATTTTAAAAGTGCTGTAAGAGCTAATGAACCTCCTATTTTTCTAAGCATTTATATTTATGGTCTTTGCACTTGTCTTTCACACTGCAGGTCCTTCCTCATTTGGCTGGACAAAACAAAATGCAAAATGCTCCAGTAAAAGTCATGCCTGGAAACTACAGCAGGTTCTTCACTGCAGAGGATCACAGGAAGGGACACAAGTGGTGTTCAGTATTGGGAGGTTAGAAGAAGAGCCAGTTAAGGGTGTATACCAATTCAGAAAGATCTTGTTAGCTACAGCAGGAGTTTGAGTTTTCATACTATGTGAACAGGAAGTTTGTGTCTTTCAACGCATTTTACACCTTTAACCATTTTTACATTTACATTGCCACTGTAATACAGATTGTATCTCACTATAGAAATATGCAGTTACATACTTGCCTCTTTTTCATACTGTTGTTAGGCCCAGAAACTGAACTTGGGCAGAATAACGTAATACATTTTGGAAATCATTGTGTTTTACTAAAACCATGTTTGCATTCATTTTCATCTCATTTTTTTGAAACCGACCCATCAGCTAATTTGACATAATTAATAGGGTGTGTTGGTTTCTAAAGAAAGAGAAGGGGAGAAGAAAACCCACAAAACACTTAAGATTTTATAATTCACTACAATGGGGATAGGAAGCTTCTAACCTCAGGCCTTAGATGATTTAGTAGAAGCTACTGATTATGAAGTAATATTCTAAGTTTTACTGCGAGTTATGTAAATTTCAATTCTGCTGGCTTGTTGTTGCTGTTGTTGAAAATAACTTGATTTGGAACCAAATGCACGTCTAAACACAGACTCAGATGCAGACCCAAACACTTAAGTCGATCTCCTCTCGGTATTAGCAAGGCTACTGAGTTTTGCTGAATTACAAGCACTGCCTACAGCTCCTCTGGTTGACTTACGGCATTTTTCGTATCTCAGCTTCTGTCACTGATGTCAGGTACACACCTGAGATTTCTCAGATTAGCTATGTACAATTACCTATGATTGTTTTATGTACATATTTTGGGGACAGGAGGAACTGAATATGAACAAACCACCCTTAAAAACAAGGAAAAGGAAGTTAACTGAGCTATACATAAAATGTACGCACTGCTGGTATTGCCAGTATCCGCTGATTACCACCACAGAAAGAGACAAAAGTATATGAGGGTTGGTTTCAGTTTTTAAGTGAAAGAACATTTTGAAGAGGAAAATTAAGGAAGTAATTATAAAAATAAATATAAAAATATATAAGGAAGTAGGGAAGAAAAGTAGGTGGAACTAAATGATTCAAGCATTTAGAGTTAGGACATTATATTCAAAAGATAAATATCGCTTATTTTGCAGTCTCATTTTTTAGCTTTAATAATGCATTGTTATTACAACTATGAAAAGGTACTTGGTTGTAGTCTGGATAACAGGATAGCAACAGCAGATTAAGTGGAAGATTAAATTTTTGCCAATTGAAATAATGAATGAATACTGTCCTGGTCATGCACCAACCACTTACCATAAACTTTGATTGTATCCTTCTTACTGAGTCTATTCTGCCTGCCTGGCTGCAGTAAATTTTTTCTCTAAGTTTTCAATCATTATTACTTCCCCCTTCCATGGTAAGCAGGAATAGTAAACAGTATACCAGCTAGCAGTAAGTAAACCAAGACTAAGCAGTGCAACTGTAAAAAAAACAGGCAAAACCACTATCCAGATCACAATTGGCAACACAAAATTTTTGGCAAAGACCTGACTGAAATTAAGACCTCAGAATCAGATTGTATATGAGAGTTAATGGATTGCCTTAAAAAAATGTAACAGAGTCATAAGATGTTTGTTTAATCTTTATAAATTTGTCTTCTGTTAAATTATGTGTGATAAGTGCATTCATGTATATGTAAATGGTCAACATCTTCAAACACAAAAGATTTGTTTCTGCAGTATTCCATACACGGGGACTACAAGTAAGCATGTACACATATAAATACACAGTTACAAATGTAAACACACAAGTACACATACACGTGATTTGTGGTTTCCAAATCTCATTTTCCAACACACCTACCAGTATAACATCCCCAGATATAATCAAGCAGCATTCTTTATTTCCTGCCTGATTTTTCCACTCTATAGTAGATAGAGGTCATTGTTTGGCACATTGCAAAAATATTTGGGTCACAGCTTGATTTAATGATCTCCCTTTGAAATAGTGGTTTTAATCCTCCATGATTTTTTGTTTTCTTTCTTTCCTGGCTCCCCTTTGCCATCAGTTACCATCAGGAATGGTTTTAGAGGACTGTGTGCAAGAGTGAGAGATGAATGCATCTTCTTTCCCACATTTACCAACCCAGAGCATGGTTAAAAAAAAAGGTGTGGTGGGGCAGGGGACATTTTCCCTTTTATTAAAGCATTTAGTAGCTAGCATATATTGACAAGGAACAAAAATTTTACACTTTTTTCCCCCTTTATTTTGAAGGAAGAGGAGTCTAGAAAGTTCCAAAATGCCTCTCATCTAACAACATTTTCTAGTGTGTGTTAATCCAAGTGGGTTTTATACGTTAATTTTTTCTTTCCATCTTCACAGAAAATGTATGCAGTGTTAAAATCTTCAGTCTTGCTGGAGACAGAGCAAGACTGAAGACTTGCAAATGCAACATTGCTTTCTGCTAATGGAAATGATCACTGAAATCTTGGTTGTAAGATAAGCAGAAGCCTCACTTTCAGCCCATTAGTAATGCTATCAAGGTCAAAGTTTAAGAGACTAATTTTTCTCAGGGCTTACACAGTGGGTCAGGTTTCTGTTTCTTAAACATAAGAACTGTGCTTGAGGGCAGGGGTATTGCTAGTTTCCTTAAAATTATTTTTCCCATTCCTCGGCAATATTTATCTCACAAACAGAAATACAACTCTCAAGATTGGTGAAGATGATCTGTATAGATGAAGACTGAGATTCACAACCACCATGTGCAGGAGGGAACCAAAGGTGTTAGTTGTTGGTGAGTCCTTTCTGAAGGTGTCTGTCACTGACTCTCTGTGCCCTAGGTTCCAGGTGCCAGCTTGCCACTTGCCGCTGCTTCTTCTCCATGTAATTACTAGCAATTTTCCTGGAAATTTCTTTTGACCACAAAATAAGAAATTTTGCAAACAATGATCTGCAAGTTGAAGAGGCTGACAAGCTGAATAAAACTTAGAAATACAGTTTTCCAAAACAAAACAAAACCAAAAAAAATCACAGTGAGATCTACGAGAGCACATGAGATGTATGAAAGGCACAAGAGCTGATTAAAGCTTACATTTTGTTTAACACGGCAAGGCCACAAGTGACATATTACTTTTGTGTCTCAACACACACTTCGAAAGTGTTGTGGACTATCAGAGCATCCAAAGGACAAAATCAAAGTAGCAACAGATAAAAAGGCATAGTATTTTAATCCAAATATGAGAAAAGATAATAACTGCCTTTAAAAAAACAAATAAACAAACAAAAAAACACCAACAAAGAAGAGGATCACTGCTGTTGCTGTAGTAGAGGAGGAAAAAAATCTTTCTGTCTGATCACAGTGGATGGGACAAAATGGTAATGATAAGCCCTGGAAGACAGTGTGCAAAGCACTCTGCATTACTGGAGATCTTTAATAACAAGTTACATGAATGTTAAGATTTAAATCAATGAAGTTGATGTTGCTGTGGAGGAATACATAGATAAATGAACACCTGAGGCTCTCTCCAAATAGGAAAAAAAATAATTTCTTCTCTTTAGAGACTGCTCTTACTTCCTCCTCTCCCTTCTAAACTGGAATATCACTTTGTAATAGTTTTTCCTAGACCATTTAGATCTTTAAGATCTGATATTTTATGACTGATCAAAACAAGAAGTTACAGTCTGACACTATTTCTTTCACCTGTTATCACTGCAATTTGAGGGGATAAGATTTCCATGTCTTTTGAATTGTTTTTCTTTTTCAAAATCCACCTTTAGACTGTGACACCCACATTCTTGGAAGTAAGTTAATGGTACACAGGGAAACACGTTTAGTGGTAAGCCTAAATATGTACCTCAGAACACCACATACTGTAGCTTGGCTTTGGTACTTAGTAAGCCTCTCATCATCTTCTGAGGAAGTAAAGAAATCTACTCTGCATCCTGGCTATCTGGGTATTTACCTGTGATTATCGATACACTTTCATGCATATATATATATGCATATATATAAAAATATATATGAAATGTATAAAAAATCTGTGATTAGTCACTTTGCACAGTATTTTTACTTGGTACCTGCAATGGAATTGTCTTGCAAACATATTGACAATTTTGGGTAACCTTTCTGACACTACAAAAAGTCATGGAAAAAAAATCTTTTCATTTCTAAGAACAAGAACAACCAAATAATCTCAATTCTTCCATATTTTGCTCAGTGTATCTATTTAACATAAGCATTGGCAATGAGCTGGCAATAGCAATGCTGGTAACATAACAGATTTGATTTCAAAATCTGTTTGGCATAACTACACCAGGTAGTAACTGGAAGCATAATACTCAAACAAGGTCAGGATTAGTTCTCAGGTATGACATATACCGGACTCAGTATTGGGGCCAGTCCTGTTTAATATCTTTATTGACAATCTGGGCAGGGAATTAAGTGCACCCTCAGTAAGTTTGCAGGTGATGCTGAGTAGGGACGGGGAGTGTCGACTTGCTGGAGGGCAGTCAGGCTGTGCAGAGGGAGCTGGACAGGCTGCACCAATGACCTGAGGCCAATTGTATGAGGTTCAACAGGGCTCAGTGCCGGGTCCTGCCCTTGGGTCACAGCAGCCCCACACGGCGCTACAGGCTGGGGCAGAGCGGCTGGAAAGGGCCTGGTGGGAAAGGGCCTGGGGGTGCTGGTCCACAGCCGGCTGAGCGTGAGCCAGCAGTGTGCCCAGGTGGCCAAGGCGGCCAGCAGAACCCTGGGTGGTGTCTGAAATGGCATGCCCAGCAGGACTAGGAAAGTGATTCCGCAAGTTCAATACTGTGTTGAGGTTTGGGCCCCTCACTACAAGAGAGACACTGAGGTGCTGGAGTGTGTCCAGAGATGTGCAACAAAGCTGGTGCAGGGTCTAGAGCACAAATGCTCTATATGAGGAGCGGCTGAGGGAACTGGGGCTGTTTAGCCTGGAGAAAAGGAGGCAGAGGGTAGTCCTTATTGATGCTTATAACTACTGGAAAGGAGCTGTAGGTGTTGGTCTTGTTTCCCAAATAACAAGTATAAGACAAGAGGAAATAGCCTCAGGTTATACTGGTGAAGTATAGATTGGATATTAGGAAAAAGTTCTCCACCAAAAAGGTGTTGAATCATTGGAATAGGCTGCCCAGGGAAGTGACTGAGTCACCATCTCTTGAGGTATTTAAAAGATTGGGGCTTAGGGATGTGATTTAGTGGTGGACCTATTCAGGAAAACTGGTCTACTTACCTGAGATGCCAAAATCTATAGTTTAATTCAATCCCTTATACTAGATGATGATATACAGAATCCATTTCTTAGGTCTGTATCCTGTTTTTACTAGCATTATTTAGAAATAACTTTATCCTGTTTTCCTTCAGGATTTGCTGGTGTAAGTGTGGTTTCCAGAAAACTAGAAACAGGAAGAAATTTTAAAAAGTTAATACTTCCTGATATTCCTTATCCTTATTGGACCTACTGAATTCCAGCAGTTACACAGATTTCAATGTGCTGTTACAAATCCTAAAAAAAGAGAACAGTCTAGAACAACCATATATACTAAGTAATGCGGTAACATACCACTGTTAAGTCAAGTGACATGATTAATTAATGAGATTACTTTTCTATCTGTGTTTCCCAGCAGTGCTTAAAAAAATCAAATTGAATTTTCATCCCCTTCAAATAATACACAAATATATATCCATAACAGAAATTCTCTCTGCAGCTGTGCAGGTAGTGTGATCACAGAATACTTCTTAAGACACCAGACTCATTAAATTTATTCCAGCCTTATACAACAATAGAAAAGCCTTATGAATTAGTAACAATGTATTTTTAAAAGTTCCACAAAGGAAAAAAAAAAGTTTCCAAATAATGATACTCACTTATATGTGGTCAAATTACGGAGCAATTTGCTGGCTGATTTTGCTGGTTGGTTGGTTGGTTTGTACATGTATTCCACCGTGACTGTAACAGAGTTCTTTCAGGTTTTTAGTGACTCAGGAAAAGCATGAAAAAAGTTCTCTGGAGGTAAAATATGTGTAGGTTCCTGAAAGGAAGCAAGCAAATTCAGGGCAAAAAAGTTTTGATTAGATAACACTCATCTGAAATCAAAACAAAATACAAAAATGCAGCTGGCTAAGAATAGGAAATTCATCCATGCCTTGGTTTCCTTCCTTGGAAGTAATGATATTCACAGATCAAAAAGCCCCCATCTGTGTTCTGTACTGCCCTGTGTGTAATGCAGACCTTTCAAGCGTTAGGAGAGGTGAGACTTTTGTTGACACAGACCACTTTGAGATTTCCTAGGCTGAGGAAGAATCTCAATTAGTGATTTCAAATTAAGGAAAGAAAATAAGTCAAAACACAAGCATGAATATGATACAGTATAATTTTCTGGCAAAGCAACAAATTCTACTATTACTCCAAGAAAACAAATTTTCAAACAGAACTTGCATAAAACGTGGATGTCTAACCTTTACAGTTTGGTGCAAGTTCACTAGATTCCACACCTCCACCCCCCAAAACGCCTTTCTACTTGCTAAGATATCAAAGTTCTGAAGGAGTAAACACTGATACTGCAAGATTAATTTCCTCTTATTTAATTTCTGCAGTTTTACCAGAAAATATCTCAACCTCTTGGAAACAGAGAATTCTTGTATTATAGAGAATGATAATGCATTGTGCAAAGGAAGTTATGCAGTGAAGTATTATGAACAAAAATTCTGGGTATTTACAATAAGCCAAATTTGCAAGAATTGAGCAATCCAGTGTACCTGCATTCTAGCTCCCACTTCTTAACTAGTGCATAGAGGTTCTGCCTCCCATGCAGCTGGAGACAAGATCCAGATGATTTAGACTTTATGATAGAACCAGAAACATCTCAAAAGAAAAAAACATCTTTCTTTCCCAGGACTGTCTCATAAAAAGATAATACGCAGGAAAAGCAAGAATGATTATTTTTTCTTCTCAAACAGCTATAGACAAAGCAGCACCATGGTCTCTGTGCATCTGAACTACCAAGGCTGCCAATAAATTAAGCCCTCCTTGAAAACAAATTGCTTTCCTGGAATGAGGCTCTGTCACTTGGTCTCTATATACAGTCTGACACCCTTGGTGAACTTTACTTCTGACTTCATTACTTCTGATGCAACAAATCCTGGCCTAATTAAAGAAAATTGGTGACATCACATGCCATCAGCAGGTATGAAATCACATATTAAATGAAATAACATATTGTCTCATTATTAAGACACACACGAACCTCAAACTTGGAAATAACAAGAAATACATCATATCCTTGGAGACTCCATGTTAAGAGCATCTGGAGAAAATGGCAGAAAAGGGAGAAAAGAGCATCTGGCCACCTTAAGTTTCTGCAGTGTGCTGTGGGAACAAAAGAGGCAAATATAGTACTGTTCCACTGATTCCTTTTGGGACAGAATGCTGCATCTCCATCATCACACAGTACTTAATGATGACGTATAGCATTCACCTATATTTTTTAAAAAAAAAACCTTATTTTTTAAAAAAAAAAACAAAACAGCTGGACATTTTTTGACAGGCCGTGTTACAATGAGAAAATTACTGAGAACAAGACTGATATAGCCATTCCAAATAATGCAAGATGGCTCTGAGTTTTCAGTTTCTCTGTCTGAGAGTCTACCATTCAATATATTCAGAGACAAAGGGTCTTGATCAATGTCGGGTTTGTCTTTTAATTTTTTTACTTTTCAGTGAAAACAACACATATTAAATACTCCTGTTAATTCATTACACAAAGAAAAATGGAAGAATTATGTAAGTAAAGGGGCATCCCTAGGAACATTGAGGCCTCAGCTGGCAATAGTATAAATATGCTAGGCGATTCCCCAAAACGTGTTTTAGTTTATGAGATTATCTATAACTTTTCAGTCTTTAGGAGTAACATTTTAGTTATACTGCACTGCATTCTAGGCTGATTCTTCCGAACTCCTCCCATCTTCATTTCTGAAATAATAAATCAACCATCATTGTGAAGTAATGCAGGGCTTCTAATTTCTAAAAAAATTTAAACACAGGAAGTACCAGATATCTAACAACATCTAACAATCTGCTTTACTAGATTTCCAGTCCATATTTGTAGACATAATTAGTTTAGATGCTGTTGCTGTTTGAACTAAAATGAACTCCAGGTCTTTTGATGCTCACCCCTTATAAACGACTGTTTTTAAGGACAACGTCCTTGGAAGTGCATGCTTTCCCACTGAGCCAAGCTGCTCAGCTGTCTAATTTCCTTGCTAAGTGAATTCCTTGAATATTATCTTATGTGGCATTGTAAGGGTACATCATTTTGTATGGCAGGTGAATGCTGCCAAACATAACATGTCCTGCCCAGAGAGATTACATTATAAAGACACTTCAGACACCTCACAGCACAGGCCATGTGAGCATGGCTTCAGACTGAGGAAAGACTTTGGTCTGAAATGCTTCCTTCTCAACCCTTTCAACTCATGTGCAGCACTGGATGCACTATTCATTCCAGTACCCAGCAGAAAAGCAAGTGAAAACGACTGCAAAATGCAAATGTTACTGTTAATTTTCTATATTCAAGAATATCCCTGTATTCTCAACAGCAATGTGGAGAATCTTATGTTAGACTTTTGTTAATACAATTTCTATCCTCAAGCTCTGAAGATTTTGCATTCTCAGCTTCTGTTTAATTCACTAAATCATTGGTTTAAGTAATGAATAGACCCAATGAACTTTATTTAAGAAATTAATTCCACATTTTCGTGAAAGCCATTACCTGTTCATTACTCTCCACTGAGCTTTAAAAAATCCATAGACATGAAAGCTTAGTCTCTTCTTTCCCCTCGACTGCTCAAATATGGGGAAGCAGAGGACTCTGCAGTTTGTTTTTGACATTTGAAAGGCAAAACAAAGGAATGAGATTCACTGTCATTTCCTTGTTAGGTAGTGAGACTCTCTAACTGAAGAGACTTTATGCTATGGCACAATTGATTCCTCTCCCAGCTGTCTTTATCAGCAGTGGCACTTGATAATGGAGAGGAAATACTAGATATTATGAAACACTGTAACTGAGCATCAAAGCTGATGTATTCATTGAAAAATCTCGGCTGTTAAGAACAACATGACAAGACAGAAGATGCATCTTAAATGCCTGTCCAGTTTAAAGCTTTGACAAGAGATGTTGGGAAACCCATTTTCCTCTATCCTGAAGATGATTGTTACTTTAAAAGTGATAACAAATGAACAGGAGAACCAAAGAACTGACTTTTTAGATTACATGTTCTGGTGTACTGCTGTTGTTAATTAATTTCAAATGCTCTATATACATTGGAACAGGAGATGGAGAGTGAATAAGTACTTATTTCTTAACCAAATCAGCCTTGTCATGGGTCTTGCAAATCCTAGGTGTGGGCTCTGATTTTGTTATGACTTAGCACTGTGGCAGGAACAGAAGGTCTGTGTTCTGGTTGAAAACTGTTTTCTGTTGAAAACTTTCCCAGTAAACTGTTTAGAAAATATTTCAGAAAGAAAATATGTGATGAGTTTTCATAATTTCTATGCTCTCCTCTGAGTTCACATAGTAAACTTCACCCCTTTAGTTTTAAACATTAATATGAATTAAATATTGCTTGTAATAGAGATAGAGGTCATTATTTACAAATTATTGCTTAAACCCTGGTATTTACAAATACAGGACATATGTCAGCAGAGTAAGTGCCATGGAATTCTAAGCCAAGAATTGTTTTTACATTTTTACATTTATAAGAACAAGAGAAGAACACCATTTGAATCAGTATTTTCAGTGTATATAATTTTAGTTTTAAATCTAAGAATATTCTGTACTTTAAAAATTTGATGTCTACAGTCCAGACCCTTTTCTCATTTTGTTTACCTCTACTGCCTATATACAAAAAAACTATTAGAAATGAAAATGCCTTACAAACTTCTGCTGGAATTCTGCTGGACAAATAGCTGGGTTTCATGGCTCATCTTTTATTACTTACTGGTAACTCAGTTTTGCTTTAAGAATGAGAAGACGTCATGGCAACACTTTCTAACTGAGAGCCATGGTAGTGGTAAAATATAAAAATCTACAACCTTCTAATAAATAAAGTTGTACAAAACCTGCCTGAGATGAGATCTCACACTGTTTCATCCAACAGTAATTTTCAACTGAGTCTCCCCTTTCCATGACGTGAAACCACCTCCTTTCTCTCCAGCAGAGCAGAAATACTGATAGTCAGGTAATGGGATAGTTGAGAGATGGCCGCTTCCCACATCTTTTGTGGAAGTCACAGAACTTCTAGTGGAACAGTACTTACAAATACCACTCTTCCACAGCAAATATTTAGTGCAGCCTTCATATGTTTTTTCCATGTGAAAGCCTAAAAAGCACAGGAATAGTTTTTCAAAGTTGAAGTTATTTAAGCAGAAACAAAAGAGGAAAAAGAGACATTCCTTCCACCTCCTAATCTGGAGGTGACTTGAAGAATGGAGACCTAAAGGTTTAATCCCTTCTCTGATGTGTACCAACCACTTTGGAACGTCACTGTTTTGTATTACTGTGCTGCACCACCACCCAGAGAGGCTTGATTGTTCAGGATGCCTTGCTCATTATGATGTGTTAAAGTTGTCCCTGTAACAAAGGCAGATAAGCATCAAAACAGATGAGTGCTGAAATGCTTAATACAGCAATGCCTAAGTCTGAATTAATGATTTCAGCCCAAATCACAATTCTTTACATTAAGGAAAAGGACACACTCTTTCATGCATAAAAGGCCTACTGCATATAATGGAATTGGAAGAATTACTCCTTTGATGGTTTTTCTTTACTGGCGTTTGCTTCAATGACTTTTCAGCAGATTTTTTTTTCCTGTTGTATGATGGAGTCCTCTAAAGCAGAGAGAAAGTGGCTTTAGTAAAAGGGAGTCCTAGCACCTACCAGACCTCTTTAAGAAAGTCATCAAGTACTTTAGGAAGCATGATACAGTTCATTAATACACTTGGATACACTTTCAGCAAAGCCCTTAAATAAATGCTGTTAGAGACAGTAGAGACAGTAAGTTATCACATACAAAGGATAGGGGAGTAATCTTGTGGATTAGGAAGCAGCTAAAAGACGAAAGTTAAAAAACCCCAGGGGAGTTAGATGATCCATCCTTATGGAGGAGAAGCTTCAGTAGCAGATTTGATCAGGTATCTCTTACTCCATTCCACAAATATTCCATAAAAGACAACACCTTTACTGAGATTACAGAGCCTGAAATTAGGACAGGTAAAGCCACAGCTGACACTGGGCACATGCAGAAGAATTTCACAGTGCTGAATGGCTGGAAAAATAAACTGACAGATCAAACAAACAAAAAAAGTCAAGACGATCATTCATTACTGGAACTACAAACTTCTTGATTCTGGCCTCTGTTTCATACAACTTCCAGGTACTGGTAGGAATAATTGTAAGGGATCGGTGTAATTGCATGCTATTTCTTGTAGACTTTTCAGAAAAGCTCACTAGTGGACCCTAAGGCTCACTTAGTGGGACCGTCTGGACTCTTGGTTTTATTTGGCATAACTGGATTTATGATCTTCAGTGCAATTTGGCTGGCTCTGCTTGACTGACTATTTTTTGTGGAAAACAAATTTCAAATTATTTCCTTCAAAGCTACAAAGTTATAATGGAAACTATTAGCTTATCCTCAGTGTTCTTTGGAAATTTTTTATCTCAGACACAAAATTGTTTTGAAATATTCATATAAGCACAGACTTTTATTTTCTAATGTCCAATCACTTACTCATGACTGTTCAAAGCACACTTTCATTACAAAAGCATGTCTTCTCCAATGAAAACTACATTGCCAGGTTTTGTTCTGCTTTCCCAGACCACCCAGGAATTTACTGACATGGAAGAAAGCCAGAAACCTTTCAGGAGAAATCCTTCAAAGTTAGTAAGTATAAACAAATTTTAGATGCATACAGTTCTAAAAGAAATTAAAGTGTAATTCTTTCGCAAAAAAATTCAAATCACCCTGCACTTGTTTATATTCCAATTGACAAGTATAATAGAATAGTGGTGTCACATTTCCACAAATTATTGCAGGATTTTCCTCAGTTAAGAATTCTAGTTTGCAAAATTATGCCGCAAAACTAAGCCTCCAAAAGAAGTCTGTACTTCAAATACAAAATGCTTTGTCACTCTAAACAATTCTCTTGTTCACCTCTGAATAAGGAACTTTTCAGGTAAGAAAATGCAGTGAAAACAGGAATATAACCTTCTTGAATTTTTCAGCTTAAAAATTGTCTCAGTTCAGATTTACACTTTTTTCTTCTGAGTTTGTAACTGAAGTGTGAAGTCTAAAGAAGTCCAATTCCAAGCCTTGTATGAAGCACAGATGTAATCTAAAAGCCTACGTATTTAATCAACATCACGAAGGGAACAATGCACAGGTAAGATAGGAGGAATAGAGTAAACCAGGCAAGTTAAAAAACCATACACTTCTAATCAAGGAGATTGCACAGAAACGTCATGTCCATGCTAAGACGTATTTAACAAGAGATCGTAATCTTACTTTCTCATCTTCCCTTTCACTTATTCTTGATTATGTTTTTATGTCACTAGCATTCATTACAAATATTAGGAAAGCAAATGACAATACTTCTGATATGTTTTGTAGAAGCTGAATACAAAATGCTTGTACCTGAAGGAGTCAAGTGCTCTTCATCACCATGTGTCCCAGTGCATCAAGGAGCCTGAAAGAGAAGCCGGTGCATACAGTTACAGAATAAAACAGGTTGAAAGGGATTGCTGGATGTCGCCAGCTCTGACCCCTGTTCAAAACAGGAGTAACATGAATTTATATGAGGTTCCTCAGTGCCTTCTTCAGGCAAGTTTTGAGGTTTTCTTCTAGGATAGGAGATTCTAGAGTTTCTCTGGGCACACCATTCCTGTACTTCTCCATTCTTGTGGTGAAGATTTGTCCCATATGCCCAATGAGTATTTACCTCTGTACAGCTTGTAACTTTTGCCTCTTGTCCATTCACTGTACACCTCTCTGAAGAGCCTACCTCCGTCTTCTCTACAAACACCTGCGTCTTTTTTGATAGCTCAAGGCTATCCTATGCAAGTAGATCCTCCTTTAGTTTTTCATTAACTCTGCTCTCTCAGTCTCCCCTCCTATGCCACCTGCTCCAGGTACCTTGACTATCTTGGTTGCCCTTCACTGGACTTCTAGTTTTTCCATCTCTAGCTTGTTCCAGGGAACTTAAAACTGGATGCAGTGCTTCAGGTTCAAAGTGCATGTCTGCTTTGCAATGGTTCCCCTGCTGCTGCTGAGCCCAAACTTTCATAAATCAGAAGCTGTACCTGAAGCTGTGGCTGCACTTTAATTTTAAAATGTGTATTATTTTTTTAAATCTGAATTTTAGACATACTCTCAAGTTTTCTACACAACAAAAGCAAAGATACAATATTAATTTGATTTCCAATAGTAAAATTTTAAGAAAACCACAAAGTATCACTAAAATCTCTAAAATTCACATTTTGAATATGACTTCCCACCATAAGTAATCTCACTGAAAACAAAGAATGTATTCATATACAGGGAGTAAGACTATCAGTATGGATGGTTTTGTTCCTACTAGTCTCTTCCTACTATTAATACTATGAATACTGGAAGTAAAGTATTTCTTCTTTCCCTTCATCTAATATCATTGTGATTCTGAGAGGCACAGGAGTAGTGACTTCTGCTAATGGAGACTGTCCAAACAGCAGTCCAAGGAATTGAAAACAGTCTTTGTGAAGACATCAGAGACAACATCTCTACAACCCATACAAATGACAGAGGCAAGAAACTCAGCAACCAGTAAATAAGGAGCAACGCCACTCCAAAGAAATGTTTTTAGAATTATTGAGAGATTTGAAATGGATTTATATCTGAAGAACAAGACACAGGTATATATGTACAGGATTTTCTGCTTCTTCCTTTCTTCTGCTCATTTCCCCACATTATTTAAAAGAGGCATGTTGCAGGAGATATTAAAAGCACAAATGGTAACTGTTTTTAACACTCACCGAAGCTTGACAGGATTGCCAAACCCTGACATATATGTCTGTTTAGATTTAACATCTTCCTCTTGGTTTTTTTTTGTTGTTGATTGCTGATTTGGGTGTGTTTTTTGGCAGCTGGGGGTGTATAGTGGTATAGATAAGGGTGAATGAAAGGAATAATACAGTTGTTAGATGAACTGCCTCAAACAACAAAACTGAGAAGCACAAGAGAGCCAGAAATTTTTTGTACAGTGTCTCAAAACCAGGTTTTCCAGTATCTATAAAATACTTCAGCCTCAACAAATGCCAACCTCGGGATAAAGCCTGTTAAGAAATTTCTTTCAGTGTTAGAAGGCTCAGACATATATTAAATAACTATGAAATATTTCTGGCATTAGGTTCTTAATTTAAGTCATTGTAAACCTGTAATTTTCTTCCTCAGTTCATCACAGGAATACTCTATGATAAGAGGTTCCAAAAGAAAAAGAGCAATTAAATATCTACAGATAGTAGTATATAATTATACACAGATACAAAAGGCACACCAAGACTAACAAAATTTAAGATCTGATTTTCTGTTTCTACATATATGCAACCAATTCTGGATATTTTATTGATATTCACCTTAAAAATGACATAAACATAATCAAGTTATTTTTTCCTTTGCATGTTATCTGTTTCTATAGAAACTCCCTCCCTGTTTCTAAACACTTGTGAATAGAAAAGAATCTTCAGCACAGACTTACCATTGTATGGAGCTTAACTCATGAAAAAGTTCTTGGTATCAAAATAAGATACAGGTTGTATCAGGAACATGTAACAGGAAAATACTGTTCCATGCAGAAATAATAAATCAGTTTCCTAAACCAGGAGATCTCTACATAAGGAGGAACAGATAGGAGTATGTGGAAGGTTTATGATTTTGCTTATTTTTAATAAATTATTATGTAAACACTAACAACACACAAAGGTGCACTTCCCAGGGTGGATTCCACAAGTATGAAGCTGTAGAGTCAGAAGCCTCATGAATGTAGTTGTTAAATCTAAACAGACATATATGTCAGGGTTGGCAATTCTGTCAAGCTTCGGTGAGTGTTAAAAACAGTTCCATTTGCACTTATGACTCAAGTCATAAGTGTTTCTGCATTAGGAAAGACTGAAAACAAATGTACCAATTTACAAGCATGAATTACAAACCTACAAGTTTACCATGTTGTTAGAAGTCCTTTTTCCTTACATCATTAAAGAATGTTGCAATAGCAACTACAAACACCACAAAAAAATCAAACCTTTTTCCCCAGCAGAGTATTTCTTGGCCTTTAAGAACATCAAGTTCACCACCTATGTACAATTCCCTAGGAAATAATAGGCCTGTCATTCCTGGAATAAGAGAAGCTACTGTTACTCGGCTTCCAGCTCTCTTCTCTGAATCAATTCTGAATTTCTTCGGCTTAGTAACAGACTTCTGATGTGAGCAGCAATGCTGACAAGCCACATTAGAACCAGCCAGCTCTCTCTGACACTTCAACCAGCGTGCTGCATTAATGACCCTGTCATTCTTCTCCAGTGAATTATACTTTGTCTTCCCTGGACTGGGGATTGAAACTGTACACAAATATTAACACTGCTACGCTATGTGTTATGCTATGAATGTGTTCACATTTGCATTTCTGCCAGGCTACCCTGGAATTGAGCACGCCATGTGGAAAGCATTATCACAACGTGGACTCAAACTTTTGTGCCTGGCTTCCCTAGAAGCATTGTTTGCCAGCAGAAGCCAGGGTAACTGCTAGCAAGGGAGTCCAGGGTAATTTCCTGAAGACACCTCACCAGACACCTGATTTATTATCTTACTGCAATGTGAACAGTATCTAACCAAGGTACTCTGCTTCTCAACTTTCTCATTCTTGTCCTTCCTTCAAGAAGCTTTGCCACGGAAAGAAAATGTCCTCCCTTTAGCAGACTGCAGTGACATGAATAAAACTGACGGAAGACAAGTGAAAATTAATGAAACAGATAAAAGTAAGGTATGTCACATTAAACAAATGAGAGGCTAACCAGTGTTTTGCCTGTGTCTAGCTCATGAATTGCCATTTCTACTCCTTGTAACATCAACTTGCTCCTAAAGCAGGTGATTGCTAACAATAGAAAGCATCAGGCACCTTATGGCCAAGCAGCTGTCTTATAAAATTCAGAACATTGTCCTTTTTTCTGCTAACACTTAGAAAATAGCAAGTCCAGACACATCTCCACTGTTCCTTTTGGAAGAAAATTTCATGTTTCTGTCCCAAGGGTATGGAGACAAGCCCAAAACCACATCAGACAGGTGAACAGATGAACCGTCCCACCAAGTTTCATCATTGGATATCACTTGAGTAAAGAACAGACTTCTACTCTCACAATTTACATTCTTCTTAATCAACTGAAAATGTGCATTAAATATTGGCAACAATCATATGACATCTCTGAATGTCATTGTCCAATGATATCCTTCACATTTTTTTGAAAGAGTAATTTCTTTCCTTTGCGTTGTGGTTTTGCTTTGTCAAATATTTGTTTATAATTCCCCACAGCTGAGGACGTTTTCATTTGCTTCTTTTTCAGCAGTCTTTTGCAAGTGGAAATAGCGTATTTGCAGCACCCACTTAATAAAGATTATTTTGATGACTTGAGCATCTCCACCCAGAGACGACAAAACTTGTTGAAGAATTTCCCAAACATTTGAAGGTTTTAGCAGAGACCACAGAAAGCCAGGACATGGACCTCACTATTGCATGCCAGCACAACTGATGTTATAATTTCTCTCAAGACATGAAACTAACACTAGCCAGGAGTTATCTTTATCTTCTGTACCACAGACACTGATACTTACCTAATCTGCCCAGGTTTATCAGCAACTCAATTCTATACTCCATCTTGCTCTCTCCTGTGCCCACACATCATCCTGTTCCAATCCCTTCATATTTTTCTTCCGTGAAGTCCCTTGCAAGTTTAGAATGAGCTCTCTCTAAGCCCCCAGAAATCAACTTAATTCTTTTCTTTCAAATTTCTTGAGAAAACCTTTCTTTACCATGGTGTATGCCCAAGAAAACTTCACAAAGCTAGGATGTCAGTATGTGTTTAGGGCCACTGTTTCTCATGCTGATCACAACTATCTATTGTCTACGTTACATCTTTTATCTTGCTGATTTTAAACTTACTAGGTGTCACCCACACTTCTAAATTAGCTTTTTTATAAGTCCCAATATGCTGGTTCAAGAACAGCAATGCTGAATGCCAGCACCATTCACTGTTCATGTTATTGTTAAAAACCAACATAATCAACAGTTGAACTTATTGTGCACCATCCAATACCTAACAAGAAACTTAATGGCAGGAAATTGTATTTTTAGACAACATAAATGAATCAATGCTTTATAATTACGCTACCATAACCCAATAAAATTAGAATATTCAGTGAGAATAATCTGAGAATTTGAATGCAAAACTATGTGTGATACTTCAAGCTACATGCAAGTACTAATGAAATCCCAGAACCCTGTGCTAAAAATGGGGATGCAGTTTTGACACGCGTCTTAATCAATACAGGTAAGAAAGAAATACCTATTCTTGAGCAATACTACATATCAATTAAGACCATTCCTGTGAGATCCTAATTATTCTACCAAGAAATAAGTGTTCTCAACAATCTTGAGAGTCAAAAATAGAGGTAGGTTACTTTAAATTACCCAGATTGTTCAGCATCTAGCCTTACGTTCATTGGGAACCAATGGTGCTCAGTATCAAACTCAAATTTATTCTCTGAGAAATTTTTGATTTTCTCTCTAAAGCTGCTATAAGTACTCCTGAATATGTCCTTATAGAAGTATACTGACTGAACATGACTGTAAAAAAGAGGAACAAAAGGACTCCACAGAGGTTCTTTTTTGTGAGACTGCAGCATGAGACCAAACACACTTTATTCTTACCCCCTCTGCAATGACAAAAACATTATTTGCTTTTATCAACTGTTTAGCAACTAGTTTCTTCTGATGTTCTAAAATACATTATGTAAGCGAGCATTCAAACCAAAGAACAGCAACTGGGGATGATAAGGAGATTCTCTTTTAAACCACAGTCTTCATTGAAAGTAAAACAGTGGTGTTGATATAGACTTCAAGCATTCCATGAAAGCTCTATGCCAACTATATAGTAAAACTAATTTTCTTGAGAAAGAAAATACTGGTCAGAACTTCCAGCAATCCCTGTTTTTTAAAAGAATTCTCATCAGATCTTAACAAGTTAAAAAAACAACAACCCAAACCACTCAGCCTAAACATATTAACTAAATTATCAATATAAACATGCTTTAGCACAGCAGAACTACTCCAGATTTTCTGTAGAGAATACAAGGTAAACAAAGTCCTGAGATCTTTAATCAAATGTTTGCCTATTATGATCTGAATTAATTTTCTTCCATATTTTCTTATATAATGTAGGCAAATACCAATGCCTGTAACTACAGTGTTAAAAAAAGTAATTCCATAACCAGTAATGGAAACTGAAGTCATGTATAGCTTGAATGTGGCAAGAATTATGAAGAAAAATACGTTTGTTGAATTGTTTCATTTTGCTGCAATTCATATGAGGATGAAATCAAGGTTGTATAAATACCTCCATTGCAGATGTACTAGGGAAGTTTCATACACTCTTTCAACAGAAATAAAGTTTCATGCTATACCTACCTTTGATGGAAAGAAATGAAATCCCACAACTTAGCATACAGAATAAATTACAGTCTTCTGAAACAATATTTTACTTAAAACGTCTAGTTAAAACCAATTTTTAAATTTTATGCACAGTAAATGACCACATTTAAATAGACGATACATTTTTCAACATTGGTTCAAAAAGGGTTATCCTCTGCTTTTGCTCTGCCCTGGTGAGGCCGCACCTGGAGTGCTGTGCCCAGCGCTGGGCTCCCCAGTTCAGGAGAGACAGGGAGCGACTGGAGAGGGGCCAGCGGGGGGCTGCCAAGGGGGTGAGGGGGCTGGAGCATCTCCCTCATGAGGGAAGGCTGAGGGAGCTGGGCCTGGGTAGCCTGGAGAAGGCTGAGAAGGGATCTTGTCAAGGCATACAAATATCTTGAGGGTGAGTGCCAGGAGGATGGGGCCAGGCTCTTTTCACTGATGCCCAGTGACAGGACATGGGGCAACAGGCACAAACTGCAACACAAAGAGTTCCGTCTGAATATGAGGAAGAACTTGTTTACCTTGAGGTCAACAAGAGCCCTGGCACAAGCTGCCCAGAGAGGCTGTGCAGTCTCCTTCTCTGGAGACATTCAAAACCCGCCTGGACATGGCTCTCTGCAACCTGTTCCAGGTGAACCTCCTTCAGCAGGGTGTTGGCCTAGATGATCTCCAGAGGTCCCTTCCAACCCTGACCATTCTCTCATTCTGCGATTTCTGCTGTTTTGTTTCTTTTTGCAGTTCCATTCTGTTTGAACAACTAATCAAGTTTACACTGACACAAAACCCAAGAAAGTGATAAAACAAACTGATAGTATTTCACTGACAGCAATTTACATTATTTCTCTATGGCATGCAAGCAAACAGTGCATGATGTTTTAGTATAAGCAAATGAAAATTCAACACAATCTGAGAGGTCGAGGGGAAGAGATAGAATGCTATTCTAGGGAGAAACAATTCAAACAGACTTGGAAGTCAGATTATGTAGACAGCTGAGCATGAGTTTCCAATGCCACACTGAGGTTACAATGGCTAAGGTGACTCTCAGTAGTAAAATAAAATGCACAACAATAGCAGTGGCAGAGAACTTTATTTTTTACATGGATTCCACCACTATAGGAATTCCAGATACATTATGGAATTATAAAACAATGGACAATGCTGGATTAGATGAAATGTCCTTCTCTCCTATTCTTCAGCTGTGGCCAAATGGGATATCTAGGGAAGACTACAAGCACACACTGTATTTCCTCTTCATGTGTATCTTCCATATCCAATCACTTCCAGATCAGTGAGGCTGTGATCTACGTGTGGTTTCTGTATATGTAATAACTGTCAGGAGAGTTCCTTTCCATGAACTTTACCATGACTGCTTGAGCTCTCGAACCTACATGAGTAGGTTCTCCTGCTGCCTGCAATCCTACAGCAAGGAATTCCAAAGATTAACTAATTTTCTGGGAAGAATCACCTTGTTTTGCTTTTAATTTTCATTTGATGTTCTACAGTTCTTGATGTTGAAGAAACAAAGACTAGCTCAACCTCTTCTAACTCCCTCTATGCTATTACAGATTTTGTAGACCACTATAAGGACCCCTCTCCTATCTCTCTTCCAGTCCTTAGTGATGTGTCTTCATGGTAACTATTTAATAACTTTGTTCATCCTTTTCCAGGCCTACTATATGATTTTAGCAATGGGGAAGCAGAACTGCACACAATAATTAGGGCTTGGGCAAGCCGACGATTATACAGTGGCACAGAGATCTCCATTTGCTTCTTAACTTTCTTAACTCTTTTTTGACTGCTACTGAGTGCTGAATTGACATTTTCCATTGAACAATTATTCAGATCCCAAAATACCACTCTGAGCAGCAACAGAGTTTGTAATTCTGTGTGAAATTTGGATTTCTTTTCCCTATATGGACCACTTAACCACTCTACACCAAATTTCATCTGTCATGTTATTATTTCTCTCATGCAGTTCTTTACTGTTGACCCTCATCTTTACTACCCAAACACTCTATGAGAGTGCTGATAGAAAAGCTGTGACAATGGTGACAGGCATTCTTTTACCATTCAAGGCAACTTGCACCTACGCAAGGGAGACTGCTGCCTACGATACTAGGCTGACAGAAGCAGCCTGCACACCACTGTGGCTGTACTTATTTTAATGAGGAACTCCCAATCAAAGCAGAGAGCAAAGCTTCTCAACTGCCTTACACCCCTCCAAGCAGGCATCATGCCATGTTGAGACTTGGGAAAAAGTCAGCTTAGCCATCCTGCCTCTTGATTTTTAGCCCACACCATGAAAAAAGTTTGGAACTGGTCCTGATTAAAGGACTGGCGACATGCCTAATATGTGCCTTCATGAGAAAACCAAAACTATTAAGGGATCAAAGAGAATAAGCACAAGTGACTCAATCACTTGAAGTGTAGAACAGAAAGTAACAGATGACTTTTCAAGATAACCAGCAAATATGTAACAATATCCACATGCCAAAAGTAGAAGCTTGGCATGGAACAGAGCAAGGCGCCTTTTCCATCCACTCCTATGAGAGTAACCTATCACTGAAATACTTCACCAAAATTTGAAGTTAATTTACTATTACATTTATTCTTATTTTATTTTCAACCGGAGCATAACTTTTAGAAAAATAGCCAAGCTGGAATGCGAGGAAGTCCTATGGTCTGTGTTGTACAGGAAATCAGAGCAGATAATCACAGTACCATCTCTCTAGTCCATTCTGTTATTCTAGAATGCTTCTTTGTGCCAAGCACTTTTGGGGTATATTTGCATACCATAACAGAAAACTAGCAGTCAACTTTTGGGACACTTTTAAGAAATCTCTTGGAATTCAGCACAATATGTGCTATGTTCCACGTATTTCATTTCATTTGGTCTTTGCAAAAACACAGAGCACAAGCCAACAAAGCAGGGGAATTACAAACACATATCTAGCATCAAAAGGAAAAGGAGACACTCTCGAATTTAACAAAGGAAAACTAGGAATAAAACCTTAACTTGCACAATATTAAGCTTTACTGACTTTTAGAATTTCTACTCTTTCTAGTTCATTCTTTGCCCCCTGTTCTCTTTGGGCTTCCTACACCTCTGTCTTAAGCATCCCCAACACCTTTCTGATCCCTTATCCCAACCATTTCTTTTTTGTACAAGAATAGTTCAACATTGCCTGTGGTCACAACGGTTATCCTTGAAAAATGCCTTAGTTCTTCTACTTCTCTTGACTTGGGGGGAAAGAAGAAATACCAAAGTCTTGTCAGTCTATTTTTTCTGCTAATAATTAAATTTTTCTACTACTAAAGTAGAAGGAGGTTTTTACCTATCACAACTT